>NC_087158.1:28237039-28264539 GCF_035594125.1 Scylla paramamosain | reverse complement strand
CATGGCCTCTTGTTCTCACACTCACGCCTCCCCTCCTTGCATTCGCCTCCGCTTCATCCTCCACCGCCATGAAAGCCTTGTCGGGCCTCTCACCTCATCAAGTGTAAGTCAAGCTCCGGCAACCAAAGGCGCCGGGGCTCTCATGCACGAGGCTCGCACGCAGGTAGCTTTCTCGCCTGGTTATTGACGTACTCATCACATGCTCGCCTTTCATCCCACGAGAACTTTTACGTGGATTCTCTTGCCACGTCTGGAGGGAGAGAAGGAACCGCCTCGGCCAAGACAAGAGGTGCATAATGCAAAGCAGAATACTGGAGCAGTTCAGGCCTTCCAGACGTGAGCCAGGAGTGACAGGTGTATTTAAAGGTGAAATGCGAGGCCAGCTGTAGGTTTACCGGACAGTGATAAATGTCTCTTAGTCTTATGAGAAACATTATTAAAAGAAAAAAAAAGTGACGAACGACTTCAAGAGTTCCGAGTTATGTCTGTCTGACTGATGAAGAACTCAAGTTTTATTGGCTTACTTGGTAATTATAATAGAAGTGTATATGAGATTGCATAGCCTTTCTAATATGGTAAAAAGAAATCACTTATGTACACTGAGGCACTACGGAAACATGCCACTGGTAATGAAAATTAAATATAAAAACTCATAACCATGGAATGAAAAAAAAAATAATAATAATAATATATACGTTTAAACAAGTCCTGAGAGTTGCTTGTCCAGCATGAACGAAACACCGCATTCGTGACCAATGTGCACATGCGGCTAGGACAGAAAAATTACCAAAACCAACAGAAATAAGAGGAAGAGCAGGTACTTACTTATAACTCTGGGGAGATTAGTTTCCACTTTCCTTCTTACGGAAATTACAAAACATTACAAATATCAAACAAACACCTACAAGACCAACAGTCAATCATCAAAGCACAATATCAAGACAAGCAGCTAAGCACCACACGGACAAACAATCACTTCCCGACACATACACTCCTGCATTCAGCCCGGCGCACATCGATCAAAGCGAGTCATTACAAGTACGCAACAAAGCGAGGCACTGCGGGTAGTAATTACGCCAAGTGGCAGCCACGGTACCCGAGGCTCTGGAGGTACACTTCACGTGAGACAAATGAGGCAACAGCGGAGGAGCAGCATCAAGGTGAACCGCAATGAAGCAGCGTGAGGGGGGCGAGTGTTTCCTCCAGGCGCCGCTTTGTTCCCTCCAACAGATGTGAGTAACGCTGCTCTTTCCTCTGTCACCTCTCCTTGCCGCAATCACACCCTCCTTTACTCTCTCACATGTCCTTTCCTTCGTCACATTCTCCTTTCTCTGTCACCCTCCTTTACACTGTCACCACTCCTTTCCCCTGTCACCTCTCCTTTCCTCTCACCTGTCCTTTCCTTACCTCCTTAAGAATATAATTACCTACAAAGAATATAAGAATGTAAACTTATGAACTCTTATTCCTACGGCTCAGTAAAATGAGAATACACATCTAATGACAATGGTAACATTTAGAACATAAGAACAAAAAACAATAAGGTAAACTATAAAAGGCCACTAGGCATTCACGTGAAGTTCCCTTTAAAAACGCCTACCTATTCACTAACCTTTAATCTAAGTACGCCTTCTTTCTGAGAGTCGTGACCGTAGAGGAGCGCCGCGTCACCAGCTCGTGGCGTGAAAGGTGACAGCCTGACACGAGGGTTGTTATCACCTCACAAGACTTGGCTCAGTATTAAAAAAGCATTTCATGTCACGCGACCACGGAAAAGGTCTCTCTCTCTCTCTCTCTCTCTCTCTCTCTCTCTCTCTCTCTCTCTCTCTCTCTTTCTCTCTCTCTCTCTCTCTCTGGAATAGGCGTACAGGACTGGCCCAAGTGATCAATTATGCAAGCTAAAAAGGCGAGCCGATCTGAGATGCTAAGTGAAGTGTCTTTTCTTCCTCCTCTGCCTCTCCTCCAGTATCACCTTTTCTTATCCTTCCTTTTACTTTATATTTACTACTCCGCGTCACCTTATCACGCCCCAGGATGCACAATTCCTGAGTGAACTCTGTAATACGTAAGGAAATATTCAACTTTTCTTTTCGTCTTTCGTTTCACTTCACTGTACCATTACTTTCCCCTTCTTATCACGCCCACTCGGAGGTAGAATTCCTGTGTAATCTCCGTATACGTAAGGAAAATAAAGAATAACTGGGTATTCGTAGATTACACTTCGCCTCTCTCCACGCCCTGTCCACTCCCCTCTCCCCTCCGCCTCGCTCAGCCGGATTAAAACGAAGGGATCTCATCGTTTGCTGCACATAAACCTTTACATCTTACTGCACGAGAGGGAGTACTTTGAAAACTTGCCTCGTGTCCACCTCTCTGGATAAACACATGTAGTTCTCTGCTAGAAGGGAGGGAGTTGTTCATTTTTTATGCTGGTACTCGTATTGACTATAGTGTGTGTGTGTGTGTGTGTGTGTGTGTGTGTGTGTGTAATGATACGAAAACAATAATAGTTCACAAACAAGTATCAGTAATATATATATAAAAAAAAAAAAAAAAGCGCAACCTTGCCAGCGTTCTGTAAATATTGCGTGATTGCAGGGGGGAAAAAAATAAATAACGCGCTATAGTAATTTTTCATCCGGGGTAACGGTTTGGCAGGAAATAAATATCGTGAAAGGCATTACCGAATCGTCAAAAACTGTCCAAACCATAACTTTTACCCTTCCACACAAAGCTGAATTGGATTTCTTCTCAACGCATGGCGGAAAAAGTTTTGGAAATTCCCATCCACCACCCCCTACTTTTTTTTTTTATTATTTATTTGCACTCTATCTCTTAATCCTCCTCGGTGTCACAAAAGGTCAGGGAATCATTGAATAAAAAAAAAATGTATATATAGAAATGTGAAAGTACGAGACTATAGTTTTCTATAGGTACGTACAGTTCCTGTGTGTGTGTGTGTGTGTGTGTGTGTGTGTGTGTGTGTGTGTGTGTGTGTGTGTGTGTGTGTGTGTCTGGCTGTTTGTCTGCCTGCTTTTATGTCTGCCTATGTGTCTATCTGGCTGTTTTTCTGTTTGTCTTTCTGTCTATGTCTATCTGTCTGTCTATCTATCTGTCTGTCTGTCCATTATGTCAACGTTTCTGACTATATATCTGTCTGCCTACCTGCCTGCATGTCAGTTTGCTTACCTACAAGTTTTTCTGTCTGTCTCTCTCTCTGTCTGTCTGTCTGTCTGTCTGCCTGTCTAACTGTCCGTGTGTCCGCCTAATTAAGAGCCGTAACGTCAACTCTTCATCATTAACCGCATTAACATTACTGCAACTTTTCTCACATAAGTTAGTGATTCGCTTTACTTTTTTCGCCTTTCATCTTCCTCCTCCGTCTTTAGCTCATGTCTTTCGTCGTCGTCCTCCTCCTCCTCCTCCACCTCCTGCAGCTAAGCCTCCTCTTCCTCCTCCTCGCCAGTCATGTCTCCCCTGACTGTCCTCTCTCACGTTCCTCAAAAATGGAGGCGAGGGAAACTTAATTTTGTCCTCCATCGAACTTCAGACGATCAAAGGAGGAGGAGGAGTAGGAGGAGGAGGAGGAGGAGGAGGAGGAGGAGGAGGAGGAGGAGGAGGAGGAGGAGATGACGACGACGAGGACGAAGACGACGGTAAAGAAGAAAATGAGGAAAAAGAAAACAACAACAACGACAACAACAACAACAATAAGTAACTAATCAATCTTATCACTCCACAACAACAATAATAATAACAATAACAGAAACAATTATGAAGGAAGTAAAAGATCCCATAAAGTGCGTGTGATCGTGGTCAGGAAGGGACCCACAGATCTGCATTATTAGGTAGGAAGATGACACGAAACTCAAGGAGGAGGAGGAGGAGGAAGAGAAAATGAAATGACGTGTGTGTGTGTGTGTGTGTGTGTGTGTGTGTGTGTGTAAGAGAACAATATGACAAATAGCACGTTACATCTTCATAAAACACCAATACATTCTTAGAAAAAAAAATAATAAAGCACTTTGAAAAACTACGAATAATTTCCACCGAGGTCCAAGTCCCTGAGGTGTGACTGACGGTGACTGGCGGCGGTGCAGTGTGGATCCTCTGGCGCGGCAACCCGTCTGACCAGGGGACTACCTATAACCATCACCTCTCGCCTCTCTGCTTCCAGGAACATAATGAGCTCCGTGTCGCCGCAGCACCAGTGGGTTTCAGCGCTAATACTTTTTGAGCGAAACGAGGAAGTATGAAACCACTGTCCACTTGAGAATGTTTGAATACGACCAGCTTGACATCCACCAGCGCTATTTGTGTCTTGTTCTTTCCTCCTTGTGGAATTGCAACTAGCGTCAACTCTCGGTAATGACACGGCAGCGGCTCGCAACACCACACAGACCATTGCAGGCGCTGGTGTTTGTCTCGCTACATTTCCCTCATTTCGCGTTCAGTGACATTCACCTACTCTCCTCCTGAAGCCTAAACATGATTTTAAATTTGAACTTCTGCATAGGACCAGTTTCATGTGAACGGCCCGTGGCGCAGGGAAGGCAAAGGTGAAGCGGGAAGACAAGACAGAAGGTAAGCAGAGTCTCGACATCAGTCAGTGTTCACCTCCTGAATCCTGTTCGTTACCAAAGCAATTACTTCTTTTTCTCTAACGGTCTTTCATAAAGTGTCACGAGCTTATTTTCTATAATAACTTGTTAATTAGTGAGTGAAAACGTGGAAGCCTTGCGACAGAGCGAGTTGCTTTTATTTCATTGTATTACCGTCACATTTTACGCCCATTAGCACGCCCTATTTGCAAAACAATGCGCACTAATTAGCAGGCGGGGCAACGACCAGTCATGATTTTTCTGCGATGTGTGTGTCAAATCCGCCAGTCTGACAGGAACTCTTTCTCTTCTAGATAGAAAAACTACACATTTTGTCGACAGGTCATAAAACTTACTTCTGCTCTGAGTTGCACGAAGATATGCATGAAGTGTGCAAGACGAATGCCTCTACTTAATAGTCTATACTTGATTACAGATGCAGAAATATGCCCAAAAAATAACTAAATAAACATCATCTATTCTTTGGTGACAAAAGATGTATTTTAAAGGGAACAAGAGAGAGAAAGAGAGAGAGAGAGAGAGAGAGAGAGAGAGAGAGAGAGAGAGAGAGAGAGAGAGAGAGAGAGAGAGAGAGAGAGAGAGAGAGAGAGGATACATTAGAGGAATAGTGTTGGGAGTGTTTTCATTGATTATAATTAAGAAGACGAGCTCATGGCATCCATTTTACCTTCCTCCATACGAAACTTTCTCCCTTAGTCACACATTTTTCAGCTCACGGGAAGAAAGGATCAAAGACAAAACGAAAGCCGGTAATATACAAATAGATTTCCTGGTTCGCCTTCCTCCGCAGGAAATTAAAACTGCTTGTAGTCAGGGAAAAAATGAGAATTGAAACTCCAAGTCGTGTCTGAAAGGATGAGTGAAAGAAGGAAGCTGTTTTTTTTTTATTTTTTTATGCATATTTTGTCTTCTTCATCCTTCCCTTTACTGCGTGTCTCTCCTCGGGTCAAGACTCCTTCCTCTTCGGATGCATAAATCCCTTTGCGATTGACGGTTCCATCTTCTCTCTCTCTCTCTCTCTCTCTCTCTCTCTCTCTCTCTCTCTCTCTCTCTCTCTCTCTCTCTCTCTCTCTAAGACTTCAGAGAATTCAACTTCGATCATATTTTCATCCTGCTTTGTGTCATTCTCTCTCTCTCTCTCTCTCTCTCTCTCTCTCTCTCTCTCTCTCTCTCTCTCTCTCTCTCTCTCTCTCTCTCTCTCTCTCTCTCTCTCTCCGCCTTTCCTTTCCATTCTTACCGCTCCTTCACCTCCTCTTTTATCCTCCACTGTCACTTTCTCCCTCATTACCATCACTCCTACCCCTCCTCCTCCTCCTCCTGGTCCTCCTCCTCCTGTAGCTCCTTCAATGGCCGGACACGCTTCTCCGCTCCTTCAGTGTAATATTCTCCTCCGCCACCTTCTCCACCTCCTTCACAACTACACACTATAATTGAGGATCTGGCGCAGGCCTTGAGGAGCGTCCGCTGTGATCTCGGGGAATTGTGGGTGTGTGAGAGGCGTGGATCAGACAGGCTGGCTCCCACTGCAGGATGACGCCTCTGCCTACGCCCCAGTCACCTTAACCAGTACGCTCACCAGGATCGTTATGAGTCCATTTGCACCTTGCGTACCTTGTTCCCCTTTCCCTTTGATGTCCCCGCCTGTTGTCAGTAGTTTGTGTTGACCGCCAGATATCTGTTTCTCGTAGTCACTCATTCATTCACTTTAACTTAGTCCCGCAATCGATTATTCATTCCATTTTCTCACTTTCACCGCTGTAACGAGGTATATATGATCACGGGCGACCCACACACACACACACACACACACACACACACATACTTATCCTCCTTCATGCCTATTTTCACACACACACTCGGCCTCTCTTTCTCTCCTCGACTCCTTGCCCTTGATCCCCTTCACTCGGCCAACCCAGACCCACACATCATCCCCCTCCATCTCCATCACCTTCCATCTCCCCTCCCTCTCCTCCCACGTGGAGCAGAGCGGATGGACTTGTAAGGAGGCTATCAGACAGAGATGGCGGTGTAAGGTCTCTCTCTCTCTCTCTCTCTCTCTCTCTCTCTCTCTCTCTCTCTCTCTCTCTCTCTCTCTCTCTCTCTCTCTCTCTCTCTCTCTCTTCACTGTTCTTTTTAGTGGGAAAGGACTTAGACGTGCGAGAGAGAGAGAGAGAGAGAGAGAGAGAGAGAGAGAGAGAGAGAGAGAGAGAGAGAGAGAGAGAGAGAGAGAGGATGGCAGGAGAGGAAAAAGGAGGTTACGAGCAGCAATCAGGCGATGAAAGGAAGGATTTAGGAAGAAAGGAGGGAAGGAAGGACCTGAAATGAAAGGGAAGTTTATGGAAAAATGCGCGCGAAATGAGCACTCAGTAATCTTCAATAAAGAGAATGACGTGTAGGAAAAGAAGAGCAAGGAGTGATCCCTGCCTGCCTGCCTAATGTGTGTGTGTGTGTGTGTGTGTGTGTGTGTATGCCTCCGTCAGATAACCCAAATGAAAATAATAATAATAATAATAATGATAATAATAATAATAATAATAATAATAATAATAATAATAATAATAATAATAATAATAATAATAAAGGAGGTTAGTCATGAAAAAAATAATTATCCAGAAAATTATGAGATAAAAAATAAAAAAAATTAAAATGTAGATTAATTAAAGATGACACACTACTACTACTACTACTACTACTACTACTACTACTACTACTTCTACTACTACTACTACTACTACTACTACTACTACTACTACTACTACTACTACTACTACTACTACCGTTCCCTAATTGAATATCCACTTAATCAAATTAATTCCAAATACTCTTTCCAATATTACTCTTCTGTTTTACCTGTACTCCTTTCGTCCTCCTCCTCTTTCTCTTTCTCCTCCTGCGCAAACACAACGCAAGGGGCATTCTTTCCCTCGGCAGAATCAGAAGGGGAAGCGAAGACGAGAAGGACACAAAGAAAAGGAAGAAGTGTGCAGAAAGGAAAGGGTGAATAAGGAGGAGAAAGATGACAAAGGGAATGAAAAGAGAAATTACAAGCATGGTGAAGATGCAAGACCGACACACGACGCGAAAGATGAGAGGGAAGAAGAGGGAAGAGGAGTCAAAAACAAAGGTTACATTTGAATAAGAGAAGGGACGGAGAGAGAGAGAGAGAGAGAGAGAGAGAGAGAGAGAGAGAGAGAGAGAGAGAGAGAGAGAGAGAGAGAGAGAGAGAGAGAGAGAGAGAGAGAGAGAGAGAGAGAATTCTTTTGAAGTTGGCAGTCCCTCTCAGAAGCTCGGACTTGAATAAATCACAGAATAAAAATATATAACATTCACCTGAGTAAGAGACGAGAGGCTGAAGTGGAGGAGTACAAGTCTCTCTCTCTCTCTCTCTCTCTCTCTCTCTCTCTCTCTCTCTCTCTCTCTCTCTCTCTCTCTCTCTCTGCACCTTACGACCGTCAGTTCCCTTCCTTTGTCAGTCTCTCCCTCCAGACACTATTACACAACCTTATTGAGTCCTCAGGTCGGCGCTCAGCTTACGCGATCTAAGGCAATCCCTGCAACATTACGCCCTCAGTGGCACTCTCTAATTAGCTGGCTGTAGTGAGTGGTGCAGTGAGCGGGGCGGTTAGGAGTGCACGCGGACAATACTCTCGGAAGTGCATTGACAGTCCTCTCCTGGTTATATTGTTTTGGGTCAGTCAGTAGAGATGGGAACGAGTGAATAAGGCTTAAGAGGATATTAAGCAGATTTCGTAAAGCTCTTAGTTTTAGAGTGGTCAGAAAGTGGACACAAACAGTCTTCTTTTAACTGATACTCGAGCACAATCCTTAGTAGTAAAATTATATGAAGCAAGAATAGAAAGGAGAAAGTAAGAAAGCGGAACTCAAGAGAAGGTGAAACATTGACTCGTACCGCTTTGTTAGTCTCACCAGAGTCAGAAAATGGACAGTTTTTTTTTTTTAATTGCAATAACAGTCTTACACTTCTTTATAGTAAAACTGAGGTAAGAATAAAATTTAAGCGAAAACCAAATAAGAAATATAAACGCTTACACCTGTGACAATATAAGGTCACTGTAAGTATCCACATAACACGATGAAGGCAGACTGACAGACATATGTACAGAATGACTAATAGGAAGATAGATAAATGAACAGACAGACACGAATACATAGCTAGTTAAAGATTCTGTACGTCATTCGTCTATTAGTTTATTCTCCCCTATGGTACAGATGAGCTACATTCTTCACGGTGCCTATTGTTCCTCGTCAGCGCCGCATCGGGAATGACTAGGGCACGCTATTCCTGGAGGCGCTAAATGAATAGGGAATACACTCGCTGTCAGACACCAGGACGGCAGTGTTAATGCATTCTCGGCGGGACAGACAAGTACACCAGGGGAAAATGACAGTAAAGGATAAAAGAGGAGTTGAAGAAGAGCTAAAAATGGTAAGGTAACACACAGAAAGAATATTTATTTTTGAGAACATTTTTGTATGTGGTATGATACATTTATTTTTCCTTTTGATACATGAATAGGCTTTTTAAACATCATAAAAAGTGTTGCTTTAAGTTTGTTGGTAATTTTAAATAATAAAAAAATGGTTTGTGTTTTGCCTTTTAGTGGGAGAAGGAATCTTGCGAGAGCGAGAGAGCGAGAGAGAGAGAGAGAGAGAGAGAGAGAGAGAGAGAGAGAGAGAGAGAGAGAGAGAGAGAGAGAGAGAGAGAGAGAGAGAGAGAGAGAGAGAGAGAGAGAGAGATTTAAGAGTAACATCGAGGTATCATGCCAACAAAGGTTCCTCCTGGCAGAACGCTGATCCACACTAGATAATTCAGTCCCAACGCATACCTACTCAATTACCAAGAGGGACGTCAAGGTCTGGCTTGGCGCAGGTCCGGTGCAGGAAGGAAAGATCACAGTGAGGAACAAAGGGAGGAGACCCAAAGGTGAAGCAACCAGACAGGTAAGCTTCACGTACTCTCGTCAGGAAGAGAAAACAGTATTGAATTCCACCTGTACAGGACGCTGCGGCTTGGTGTGCAGGTGAGTGTGATCGGCGGCCGGGGGGAAGGTAAACAGGTGGCGAGGCGGAGGGTGGAGTTATTACAGCCAACGGGAAATTCACGTGAACCGAATATTCAGTTTAATTAGTCGTGTAAGTGAGTGACACGTGTAATGTTCTGTTTATAATATTGCTCTCTCTCTCTCTCTCTCTCTCTCTCTCTCTCTCTCTCTCTCTCTCTCTCTCTCTCTCTCTCTCTCTCTCTCTCTCTCTCTCTCTCAAGGGCACCACACCCCCACACACAAGCCTAGATATAAACAAACAGACAAGGAGACAATAAAACACACACACACACACACACACACACACACACACACACACACACACACACACAGGTAACCTATTACTACACAAACGTGTGGAAAAGCAGAATAGCGTATACTGGTATTGAGAACCAGTGCAGGTAACTCGCTCAGGTGGAGTACAGGTGATTAAATACACCTGTACACCCACTACCTTGATTACACGAGAGTCGATGGCGCCTGTAAGCCTTTATGTAATGTACGAGAGTGCTTGTATGTATGTATGTATGTATGTATGTATGTATGTATGTATGAATGTATGTATGTATAAAAGTGCATATATGTAAAAAGAATGTCTGTCCGCGCCACGTAAGTTAATTAAAAAAAAAACTGGAATTCATTACGTAAATTGACCTAAGTTAATTTTCGCAAAGTAAGAAAAATTTGTTCATTTGCGAAATCGAAAAAAAAAAAAAAGAGGGAGAGTTTCGTAACTTCTTCTTTGGCAAACTTTTGGTGATTGCATCGAGTTAGGCGGAGGTGGCTGTGTTGCATGTCATGGAGGAGGAGGAGGAGGAGGAGGAGGAGGAGGAGGAGGAGGAGGAGGAGGTCTTGGCTTCTCAACTTGCAGGAAAAAGAACCATGTACTATCCTGTTTCCTTATACAATTTATTCAACACACAAAAAAGTTATAGGCGTTACAGGAAAGAGAAACATTTGTCTGCCAGTGAAATTGTTGATCAAGCATCTTTTCGTATCCCTGGTAATATTTTCACTCACTAAATCACCTACAGAGTTTCTTAATGCACTGTCACGTGCAATCAAACGGTTAATATCGATACCCTTTCAAAGAATTAAAACCTCCCAACCTTTATAAACCTTTTTTTTTTCGTGAGCTAAAACACGGAAAGGGAAAAAAAAAAAGAATGATAAAAGAAAGGATCCTTAATGGCAGGAGAACTTTTGCCACTGTTGCTGTGAGGGAAAGAGGGAAGGAAAGAAGGAAAAACAGATTAATCACTATGACTTATGATTCTGCCTTCCTAAGTCCTTGATCAAAAGGGAAGGAAAATCATGACTTAACCTGATTAATACTAAAATTATCAACATTAAGATTAATTATCCCGACAAATAACCGACCTTTGTGTACGTAATTCATAGTAATCGGATCACACGAACCACTTTGACTATTGAAAACAAAGAAAAGGGAGTGCTTTTTTTTAATTACAATTATTAAGGTGGAAATCAGAAAGGAAGACTGAACTTAGATGAGACTATAGCGATGAAAATAAAAGAGTGCGTTATAAGATGCGTGTAATGGAGTGTGACAGCTGAAAGGAAAGGAAGGAAGGAAGGAAAGGAAGGAAGGGAAGGAAGGAAGGAATGAGTGAATAAATGAGGAAAGGAAGGAAGGAAGGAAGGAAGGAAGGAAGGAATGAATGAATGAATGAATGAATGAAGGTAGGAAGGAAGGAAGGAATGAAGGAAAGGGTAGAGGAATGAAGGAAGGAAGTAAGGAAACGTAGGAAAAAAAGAAGAAATAAAAGAAACAAAGAAGGAAAAATTAGAAAAAAAGTTAATATGACAATGTACTAGAAGCAACAAACAGCAGAGAGAGAGAGAGAGAGAGAGAGAGAGAGAGAGAGAGAGAGAGAGAGAGAGAGAGAGAGAGAGAGAGAGAGAAAGGAGCAAGCGCCTCAGGGAACGCAGAATATGGGGATTAAATTATGGGTGTAATTCAATCATCTCATAAAAACTCGTAATGTTGAGGAAAATCCAATAAATAAATTCCATTACCTTCTGTCTCCGTGTGTGTGTGTGTGTGTGTGTGTGTGTAGCAGGTATGGTACACAGGTAAACACACTACTTTCATGCCAGTCCACTCAAGTTTCGTAAATAAAACACCTGCAACACACACACACACACACACACACACACACACACACACACACACACACACACACACACACACACACACACACACACGTCATTCTTTACAGAGATCCCTTGCGTTCATCACCAAAACTACCATCGTTATCGTCCTCTGTCCTCCTGCACTCCTAATGCTCCTCCTGCTGCTCCTCCTGCTTCTACTACCCCTCCTTCTCTTCCTACTACCACCCCTTACCCTCCTCCTCCTCCTCCTTATCATCATCATCATCATCATCATCCACAGACAATGCGAGGAGGTAAACTTTGTCACCTGTCCACTGTTTTTTCACAGGTAGATACAGACTCCCTTTCACCTTGACGACATTTCGTATACCCTCTACCCAAAGCGACACCTGGAGAGAGCTTACACACTTTCACAAAACCTACAAACTACATGCTACGCACTTCCCACTAATAAAGCAGCGCCGACTCATGAAACTAAGCGAAGGAGTTTCTTGTGTCTCCGGAATTTCTCGTTCCTTCGACTCCCTCTCCTCTCGTGCATCGCTGTCTCGCATTTCCAGGATATCAC
Organism: Scylla paramamosain; assembly: GCF_035594125.1. Classification (NCBI taxonomy): domain Eukaryota; kingdom Metazoa; phylum Arthropoda; class Malacostraca; order Decapoda; family Portunidae; genus Scylla; species Scylla paramamosain. The sequence continues at coordinate 28,252,150 of NC_087158.1, read as the reverse complement.
AGCCCCGAACACTTCACTGAGGAGCAGCACACCACCTCGCAGTCCTCGCCTCTCCCCCCGTCAGTGCCTCGTAACTCTGGATCCAATGACCGATTTTAGGCCAAGGCGGGGATGCTCTGCGGCGCGATGCAAGGTGTTATATTTTATGTCTGTTTTATGTCGCAGTATATCGGGAACCCTGACAGAAGCGTGAGTGAGTGGCTGAGAGTGCAGATGTGTGATGAGGGGAAATGTAGGAGTCTTTGTTTTTTTTTTTCTTTGGTGTTAATTGGTTAGTTTCGTTCCTTTAAAATGTTAATTGATTTCTTTCTTTCTTTTTTTTTTCTTTTGCTATTTGTACTTCAGTAATTGCGTTTATTTATATATCTGAGCTTGGAAATATCTGAGTGGTGTCTTTCCACTTAATTCATGCCTTACACTAAGAAAAATATAAAAACGAATATCAAGTCATTCAAAAACTTTCTGGAGTTTGTAAGAAAAAATTAGAATAAGTCTGGAGTGACACGTGACTCTTAAAGCTCGAGTCCCTTCACTTGGGGCGTCACGTGGTAGGCGGCGATCTCTTCCTGTTACCACACACTAGCCACACCTTCACCTCACCTTCACCTCACTACAACCTTACCACTCCCCACCACCCCTCAGGACCATCATTCACCGAAGGACGCGGCTAAGAGCTTATCTCATCACCTCCAATAATGAGTGAGCTTTGGTTACCCTTCATCAGGCCGGGGGACAAACAATAAGGCGGGAGAGGACAGGGAAGGAACGAGGGGAGGTGGCTCTGGAGGAGAGAGAGAAGGGCTGGGGTTGGTGGAGGAGGGGTGGAGCAGTGTGTGTAGGTAGAGAGGGTCCTGCTGGTGGTGGATGAGTTAGATGATTGGGTTGGTGGGTTAGGAGGAGGAGGTGAAGGAGGAGGAAGGAGGGACGGAAGGGGACGTCATCTCAACCTTCAGCGCCTCCTTCAACAGGGGATCTTCAGAGCCGTGATTGATGGTGGTGCACGGACGCCTCGCCAATACCCTGCAGCGGCCACTGTTTACACTGTCCCCGCACCACACAAACGGTCTCCCCGCCTCGACACCTCGCCCACTCTCTCTAACACCCGTTGTTGCTCATACACCATACCACGCCTTGAAAACCCCATCCTTCATTCCCAACACACCTGCCACTTGTACTGCACTCCCCAATGTACTATGTGGTACATCAGCACATTCCCTTACACCATTCTGTACTGAGAAAATCACCTTGCTCATTCCAAACACACTTACCTCTTCTACTCAACTCGATATAGTACCCTTGACAAGCATGCACATCATTCTTACTTATATCATACTTAGAAAACCACCTCCTTCAATGCTAACACACCTCGTGGCTCTACCAAAGTTACTATTATACCCATGACACGCCATACTGCACTGAAAAAAAACCACCTTCCTCGTTTTTTAATACATCTGTTACTTGCACTAACCTCACTACAGCACCGAGTGACACTTATGTACATCATTACCTGAAATATGATACTCGTATACTCTCTGACTCGTCTTTATACGTCCTTTTACATGTCTGGTCATTGCCATATTACACTGCACAACGAGTCTGTCCTTCCATCCAACACGTCAACTATTGCCACACGACACTTCATTACCACTCTCTCCTTCTATCCAGCGACATGTACTTTTACCACACTTCAACAATGCACACCGCCCAGCCCTCATGGCCGTCATTAGTTCCACATTCTCTGGCTCACCTTTTTTCTCTTCCCTCGGCCCTCCACTCGACAGCGAACAAAGGAGCTCCGCAATGCCGCTGGTGGAAAACAAATGCACAGAAATAAAACGAGTCAGGGCAATGTCTTTGATCAGTAATCAGCATAATCATATATACTGAACAATGGCGTGTGTGTGTGTGTGTGTGTGTGTGTGTGTGTGTGTGTGTGTGTGTGTGTGTGTGTGTGTGTGTGTGTAGGCTGTAAATACGCCATTAATCAACGTGCATTTTTTCATCACAAATACAATGAAAGATTTGTTGGGATGGGGCGGGGGAGAGTAACGGAAGCGGGAAGGGAAGAGAGGGTGGGAGAGGGGGAGTGAGATGGAGGTTTGGAAAATGACATCTCGTTTATTACTCCTCATTTGGTACATTAAGTCTCTCTCTCTCTCTCTCTCTCTCTCTCTCTCTCTCTCTCTCTCTCTCCTCCTCTCTCTCTCTCTCTCTCTCTCTCTCTCTCTCTCTCCTCTCCTCTCTCTCTCTCCTCTCCTCTCTCTCTCTCATCTCTTATTCCCAATTTCCACCAGAGATTGTTACGCTAGCCGAATATATGTATAAGTTTCATTAATTCAAGAGAGAGAGAGAGAGAGAGAGAGAGAGAGAGAGAGAGAGAGAGAGAATGTCTGCAGTAGAAATTTTGAAATCGTGAACAAGAAAGGGAAGGTATGCAAATTTTATCAGTAGTGGTGGATGAAGAGACGAATGTACCATGACATATTAGTTTCAATATAGAATAAAAAATTTTCTCCAACAAAATACCCTCAATTTTCGGACCCATACATGAAAAAAACAACACACTATACTTTTATTTTTGGATTAAGTACGTCTTTTTTTATACATTTTCCAGCATAATTTAATACATTTATCATTGTGATATGCAGAGAGGACTTATTTTCGAACCATCGCTGGCAAAGCATCAACAGAATATAATATTTTCCTGTACAATTTTAGTCTATTTATCGTTGTGATGTGGATTACAATATAAAACATCACTTCCATCTTTTAATGCACAAGAACTGAATTCCAAACTAGAACATGCAAAAAGTCAACTGAATCTAAGAACACCTATTTTCAACTACAATTATAATACATTTACCAATGACATAAAAACCTAAACATCCCTTACAGATTTTGAAACCATCAACAAAAAACCGAATTTCAAACAAGAACTTGCTGAATTTAAGGCACAAACATCGCTTCTTTCCTTCCCCAAACGTGTGCAATAAAAATGTAAACACGCCGTGGACGCAAGATGATAGGAGGCACGCTTCTTAACCCCGTGGACAGCGGGTGCCTGGGAGGGGGAGGGGAGGGGAGAGAGGAGCGGCGTGTCTCAACTTGCTCTCAACTTGTAATTGAATTGCCATGAGTTAGTGGTTTACTGGCCGCCAATGTTATCCACGCATTACCTGACATCGATGGTGCTTGATTCCCACTCTGCTCTCCATCAAGTCTGCCCCAGCGCCCCCGAACCGCCATGACACCAGGAAATGACATGTAAATGGAGAATTCGGTGTGTATGTGTGTGTGTGTGTGTGTGCTGGAGTAGTACTATGGGGAGAGAGAGAGAGAGAGAGAGAGAGAGAGAGAGAGAGAGAGAGAGAGAGAGAGAGAGAGAGAGAGAGAGAGAGAGAGAGAGAGAGAGCATCACGAACACCACACATTGATTTAAGAAAAAGGGGAAAAACTGTATTCCGTAAACACACACACACACACACACACACACACACACACACACAGTTGTAACAGATGTTCCTGCCGATGGCGTGTTCCATAATTCAGGACGCGGGACAAAGAGGAGCCTGACGCACGATCCCGGCAGGCTGAGTCCCCGCCGCCCGAGCGTTTCTTGATGAGCCACCGCCGCGCCTGCCAATCAACGGCCAGATTACTGTGACCTTGACACGAATAAGGATGTCCGCAGTGACCTTCTCACATGGCTTACTGCCTGAGAGAGAGAGAGAGAGAGAGAGAGAGAGAGAGAGAGAGAGAGAGAGAGAGAGAGAGAGACTTATGCAACGACAGACACACTTCACAGCAACACATGTAGCCCTACAGGATGGTGACGCTGGACAAAACATTCCTTTCCTCGTAAATAACGTTTTAAAACTACTTTACTACATGCAATTTTTGGTGGGAATTTCTTCCATCCCGGGGCAGCTTAGCAGAGCAGCTCCATCTGCTGAAAGGATCACCGCTGCAGTAAGCACCAGGCACTCTCATGGTTCAATATGAAGTCCCCGCCCCCCAACATCGCTGCTTTGGAGGAAACACTCTGGTTCTGTATCGCTCACCGTTCACGTCACATTCACCCACACCTTTGAATCACGCTTTTGAGGGAAAGGCACTTCTTATTGTACAATGCGCGGCCCCCTAGAGGCTCCAAATCTTATCAAACTGTGGGAGGCACGAGTTGTATTCGCCTCAATGTGGGTTTCCAAGCGGCATTGGTTTCCTCTGCCTGGCGGGAGAGGCGGCGTATGGGGAACATCCAGGAGACAGGCGAGGGAAGTTTGTAACATTAGTGTAAATCCATACGAAAAGAAATTACCGTAAAGAAACAAAGCATTACGTACCCCACCAGAGCACAAGACAATTAATAGGTAATGAAGTACCTTAATACCTGGAAATGTTTTTTCTTTTCCGGGATTCCAGGTAGAGGAGCGCTGAGCTGAGGGCGGAACGACGCAGCGGCAGTGGAAAGGAAGACAAATGAGTCACGTAGACCTTAGTCCTTGAAGAGGAAGAGATTAAGGAGGAGGATAAGGAGGGGGAAGAAGAAAAAGAGGACAACAGTAACAACAACAACAACAATAATAATAACAACAATAGCAACAGCAACAACACATGATATTATATAATACAACATCAGTAATAATGAATGTAGCATTACAAAAACAACAAAAACAACAGCAACAAAATAAAGCAACAATAACAAAAGCATAACGCACAACCAGGTAGCAACAACACACTCTGCTAACACAACGCAACACAACGCACACATGAAGGTAGTTTCCACAATTTTCTGACTGTACCAAAAACAATTAGTATGTGCAACAAACATTTATCGTATGATTGTGCACATTCATAACACTTTCGCAAACAAAAACTCTAAATAGCGCAGGCCTACACTTTTGTTTTATTTTTCTAGATGGGAATACCTGTTTTACGAACCTACGTGCTACACATTTACGACTGTTTATTTGCTGTGCTTGTTGCCTTTATTTATTTATTTATTTATTTATTTTTTAGATATTTTATACGCACACAAATAACCTACTCGTATTTAGTCGTAGAAAAATCCCCGATATTTCAACCTCCATTAATGTATAATATAATACTAACATAATACTAATATATAATAGAAAGAATAGCCGATTTATTCATTCCGGAAAATTCAGTAACATCTCACCTTTTTAAGCACACAACGGATAAAAACAAAACAAACTAACATTACTGACAAACTGAACATAAGAGCATAGGAGAAGCTGCAAGAACTCAAGAGAACTATACACGGAAGTCCCAGTGTATGACATAAATGTACCTATACCCACGAATCATCCCTACCCATCATTTTATCTAATCTTTAAAGCTTCCTGTTGACGTGGGACAGACAACTCACTAAGTCTATTCCAGCCATCCACCAGTGTATCTGTGAACCAATTTATTTCCGACTGAATGGTATAGACGAAGCCAGACGGATTAAAGAGCTGGAATAAGTAGTGGACAGAGGGTAAGAGTGCGCGCTGGGAAGGCACAGAGAACTGGTAGCCGCTCAGTGCTGGGGATTTATTCAATATTAATGCGAAAATCAGGTTTCAAAGGTTCTCTCTTAATGCAATGGCTGGGAGGAGGGCTGATGCTGACCCTCCTCCTCCCTCTTCCTCCTCCCTCTTCCTCCCGAAAATTGCGGTAAAGCTGCCCTGCCTCAGCCTACCTAACGCCCCGCCCCGCCCAGCAGCACTCAGCAGCACTCAGCGTTACTCAGCATGATTCAGCACCGCCGCCCCGCCTCCTCATCTGTTGTAACGAAGGGGTAGTGCAGAGAGAGAGAGAGAGAGAGAGAGAGGAAGAGAGAGAGAGAGAGAGGAGAGAGAGAGAGAGAGAAAGAGAGAGAGAGAGAGAGAGAGAGAGAGAGAGAGAGGAGAGAGAGAGAGAGAGGGAGAGAGAGAGGAGAGAGAAAGAGAGAGAGAGAGTAGGCAACCAAAGAGACAGACAGACAAACAAGCAAGGTACAGACACGGGCGAGGCAAATGGCAGGAGAAGGAGAGGGACGAGACGGGAGGACAGAAGAGGAATCGGATCCTGTTAAATCACTTTAAATCAAAATCGGTTTCCGAATGTCATTTAGAGCCGGATGAAATTTACATGATCCCGCCCTGATGATATTGGTCCATTTATATTTTCCCCACCGCCGGGCCTCGCTATCCATCCTTTATTCTGTCAGTTAGTGTGTTCGCCTGATTATTTTGCTCGCCCGCCCGATGTCCAAGCCCCGGTACAGCAACTCTGTCCCCTCCTATGGCCTCGTTCTCTATTGGATTTCTCGCTCCGTCACTTGTATGGATTCATTAGAATTGACCCAACAAAGCAGCAGCAGTGTTGTGTTGTGTTGTTGCTCTGGCCTGGGCTGGGCTGCTCTCCTTGTTGTTGTTACTGATGCTGCTGCTGCTGCTGCTGCTGTTGCTGCTGCTGCTGTTATGAATGTTGGTGTTGTTGGCAATACAAATTTTGTTAGTGGTGTCGTTATAAATGTTGTTGTTGGTGGTGGTTATAAATGTTGTTATTGTTGTTGATGTTGCTGTTGTTGTTGTTGTTGTTGTTGTTGTTGTTGTTGTTATTTGTTACTATGAATGTTGATCTTGCTGTTGTTGTTACTACTACTACTACTACTACTACTACTACTACTACTACTACTACTACTACTACTACTACCACTACTACTACTAATGTTGTTGCTACTCCTCTCCTCTCCTGTCACTGTTGCTATTTACGTATCCTGATGTGATTAGCTTCTGAGTAATTGTGAGTTCAGTTCATGAAATACTGCAATAAATTGTGTAAAGAGTGTGTGTGTGTGTGTGTGTGTGTGTGTGTGTGTTTGCACTTTTTCATGAGCGGTGATTAACAATGCATGTAATTTAGTAGAGTGGGAAGTGTGATAACAAATAACAAATAAGCTATGACATAATCACCTGACCTTTACATAATTATCTATTTATACATTTAATTTACTTACGTCTGTTTCCTATGCAATCAGTGGAGTCTCAACTGAACGCCCCAACACAGCAGTCGTAAAGTCTCCCTTACCACCAGAAAGAAGCAGTGAAGTCGGTTGGTTACAGACACATCTAGTCCCTCAAACATTCCTGCGTCCCTTCCTCATTCTTATTCTCCCTTCATTCTTTCCCTCCACCTGCTTCCTCAGTCTTTACTTCTCTATTCTCTTCCTCACTTCCCAATCTTTCTCCCGTCCCCCTCCCATCGTCAGAGGAAGCAGAGGAATGCGAATACATGCAGGAGTGAAGGTATGAAGAAAAGTTCCTCGAATCCAGACTGTCCATTAGGAAACTGTCGGGAGATAATCCGCAGGGAAATTGTTGGCAAGTCACTCCCCCAGCAGGTTAATGTTTGGCGTGGACTCGGGCACCGTAGAGTAAAAAGAGAGGAATGGAGAGTGAAATATAAGACGAAAGGATGTACAGATGTGTGAAAATATCTTTAAACCACCAAAGAAAGACGGAAAAGAGGTGCAATGAAGTGTAGAAATGTGTGAAAAATGTTTAAAACAAGAACAGGAAGAAAGGAAAAGGAGAAGAGATGTACAAATGTGTGAAAATGTTAAATCCAGAAAAGAAGGAAGAAAACGAGAAAGAAAACGAGATACAGAAAACTTTACATCACTGGAAGAATACTGATGAAGAATATTGGTAAAAGTGGTCAGAAAAATAGGAAGCAAAAGAGAGGAATATAAAAGAAGGTGAAAGATTACAAAAATAGTGTTGTCCCTTGGTTTTGTGTTTTCTCTTCCGGTAAAAAGTTGAGATGATAGTCGAAATTCAACCTTTCTCTTCCATGGATGCCCTTCATTAACCACCTGAGCAGTGTAGAAGTGGTTTGCGTGGAGAAGACGAGGCAAAAAGAGATAATAAGAGGTTAATTTCCTTAGATCACACTGCGCAAACATTCAATTGTGTTTACTGCATTCATAAGTGACTAAAAGGTTCTTGGTCATTAATGGAAAAACTGTCTAGCGGTGAAGGAGTTGATGATCGCTTAGTTATGTACGAGATAAGACTGAGGGGAAGGATTGAATGTCACGTGTTGATCTTCACTAAATACTGTCGAGTAATTGACTAGTTGTGTCCTTGAAAACGCCAGCATCACCGCCACCACTGTACCATTCTATCTATACATACACCATCCCTCACAGAATATATACAAGACAGCATACTCAACACATCACAAAAACCTAACCACACCACACAACACCAAGGCTAGGAGACACCACATCCAGTACATTACAAGAGAGAGCTAGTTACTTAGTTTATTTTCCCCCCACAACGTACATTGCAATAGCTAATACATAATCACGTCTTTGTCCAATATGAAATTACAATCAAGAATTAAAATCATAAGTCAAAATCAAGAACTTTCAAAACACAACACACAATCACCACCACTTGATGCAATCCAGCAACACACCACACTGAGCACATCACCTTCACACCACACCACCACTAAAAAAAAATACTTGACCACGCACCATACTAACACAAACCACAATACCACATCAGTATTACCACCACCACCTACACAGCACCCCACACCCACCACACTACCTCCAGAACACCTCACCCCACCAATACAAAAACCATAAAACCATGACCACTAAGCCTCCATCAAATGATTAAAAGAGAATACATGTTCAACAATAATCCGGAAAAAACAATAGCGGATGTAGAAAAAATATATATATAGAGAGTGGATACCTCGTTAAGCCAAAGTGAGGTTACTTACTATATATCGTAGCCAGAAGCGTATGTAATTAAAAGTTACAATCAAAATAAATGAGTAAGAATAACATTTGCATATTCACACTAACAAGGTAGGCAGTTTGTATGGTTGTTTGAGCTACATAGATGTTTCCCCTATTTCCTTACCCTTTAATTACTCTCATTAGGCCTGGCTTTTTTTGACTGATTAGGCTTGACATGCTGGATTAGGTAGTTTAATAAGATTCTTGCTGTTACGTATCTGTTTTTACACGAAGGATTACAGAGGATAAGGAGCACCAGTAGGTCTTTCTTTACTTGAGTGTTTGGTTTCCTCTAGTGTCGTGTGATGTTGCTGGTTTGTATATTTCTGAATGCTGGTATTACTGTTTCTCTCCGTGCGGCTTTATATTGATACCTTATGTTGAGTGAGGTAATGTTGTATTATTAATCTTCCTGTTTACATAGCCCTCTGTTGTGGTTAAGCATATTATCCAGGATTTTATGTACTTTTGATTTCTATAATATACTGTGATATATTACGGCGCTGTTATGTTTAGTAATGTGTTGAGTATTACAGTACCACATGATGGAGTGTTTTCATGTAATGCTGAGTTGTGTTGTGTAGCGTTGTGTTACTTAGTACTGTTGTATAGTGTTATGTAGTGAGCTGTTGTATTGGAAAACCCAGGGCTGTTATGAAGCAGTTTTGTGTGTCTTGATACGTTGCTCTGAAGTGTTGAGTACCAGTGCGTTACATAGTAGTGTTAAATAAGCACCGTCGTTGTGTGGCATTGTGTCGCTAAATGGACGGCTTAACAAACTGCCAGGAGGGATAAGAGTAACAGGCTCCCTCCTCCTCCTCTTCCTCCTCCTCCTTCAAGAATGTTGTGATGATTATAGTTTTGGTGATAGTTTAAAGAAGGTTCTGTAATCTAGTGATAGTTATTTGGGATTTCCAAGGTTAATTTAACAAGGATTCTTCATTATCAATTGAAAAAAATATCCGGGTCTCTACCAATTCCTTACAAGCACAGGCTTATACTCAAACAGCCACCGAGGAAGCCAATTATACACACACCGGCAAGGGAAGGCCGCCAATACCCTGACGTCAGTGCAATGTTGTACAGACGAAGGAAGAAAGTGGAAATGTATTTGTTGTTAATTTACTCATACCACCTGAAGAAAACCAGAAAAATTAATGTATTTAGGTGTTGCAAGGAAATGAAAGATATTTTTTTCTTTCTTTCTTCTTAGTGAAAAATTATTTAGAATACCATGGGAATAATACTAATTAACCCGAACAGAACAAGAAAAAATTGTATATCTTCAGGTGTTGCTAGGAAATGAAAGATATTTTTTTCTTACTTTTTAATGAAAAATTAATTAGAATGCCATGAGAATAATACTAATATACGTTGAAATGTAGTTGCGTAAATTGCACTCAAAGACTAAAAAGAAAACAACGTAAATTATCAAATACAAACAGAAAGAAGTGAATGAAAAGTCTTGTAAACTGTTCCTGCTAAAACAAACAATCTCTCTCTCTCTCTCTCTCTCTCTCTCTCTCTCTCTCCTCTCTCTCTCTCTCTCTCTCTCTCTCTCTCTCTCTCTCTCTCTCTCTCTCTCTCTCTCTCTCTCTCTCTCCGCCCCTCCCAACTCACCCCCTCCCAACACACACACACACACACACACACACACTCACACACACACATACACGGTAACACTTAACACCGCGCCTAACGTGAATACTTGCGGAAAATCGACACCAGTTTCCACAAGTCTTTCCTGGAGGTGACACAAAGCGCTTGACACACTTGAGGGAAGAGTGGACTGTGGCGTGGTGGTGGAGGTTCGATTTTTGTGGCTACCAACTTGAGAAAGAGAGAGAGAGAGAGAGAGAGAGAGAGAGAGAGAGAGAGAGAGAGAGAGAGAGAGAGAGAGAGAATGAAGATGAGTTAGTGGAGGAAGAGGTGGAAGGAACTACTGAGGCGTATTGGGGAAGGCAGCGAGACGGGATCAATGTTCCTCAGGGAGAGTTTTAGCTGCTGAGGCTTGGGAGGACAGATGAAGGAGGAAGAGAGAGAGAGAGGGGAGAGAGAGAGAGGGAAAGAGGAAGGAAAAATAAAAGGTGGGAGGGAAAAAAAAGAGGGTAGGAAGGAAGAAGCGGAGGGAGGGACGAAGGGATGGAGAGGCAGGATGGAGGGAGGAAGGGAGGGGAGGGAGGGAGGGAGGGAAGGGAGGAAAGAAAGCAGGAAAGAAAAAACGAGGGAGAGGAAGGAAGGAAGAGTCGGAGGCAGGGAGGGACGGGGCGATGGAGGAATAAAAGAATGTTGGAGGAGGAAGAGAATGGCGATGAAGGGGAAAAGTGGATGGATAAAACGGGAATGCGAAAAGGGGATAAAATAATGGAGAGGAAGTTGAATAGAGGACAAAAAAAAAATGTAGAGCATGAAGTATTGGACGCATGAAGGTTTCCGTCAGCACAGGAGAGGAAAACATGCGTGGCTAACTTAAAAGAAGATCTATTAATAGGTGGTGGTGAGGGGACGAACAGAAAAAGTTCTCACAAAAAAAAAAAAATCACACTACTATTCCTTACTTTACTGTCCTATTGAAGTGATGATTAATGATATTATCACTTAACCCAGTGGCCTTTTCGTATTCTTATTAAGAAGGAGAATACACGATTTTAAGAAGTTTTATACCTACTCTCTCTTCAAATTTTGTGAGTTATTTATTGTGTCAGGCAAAGTTGTGGGTTGAAAATACGCCAGTTTCATGCAATTTAAAGTTACAGTGATATATAAATAGATTCCAAGACGTCATCGGATTTCAAGAATTAAAACTACGTCACAGGAAGGAATGAGGCGAGGCAAATGACTTTCACATCACATCACCTGTTGGAAAGTTAATTATTTTTTTATTCTCAGATCAAGAGGACTAAACGATACATGCATATTGTAGCCAGTTACATGTTAATCAGCAGCCTTTACTTAACTTCTGTGCTTCCTGGGTCTTTAAGACGATATAAGAGGATTTTTCTCCAAAACTCTTAGCATCTGTCTTTAATAACGTGAATTAGGGATTGGCGAGACATTATTCACGAGTCTTGAGTGCCGCCCTTAATTGCTGCGGGGCGGGAGAGCCTGAGTGGGAGCTGCAGAGCTGATCCATTGCGTTTGTAATGTAATTTTGTGCCCCCAAAGTGACAAATATTACCTGCATATTAACTTACGCCAATTTCCGTTTTTCACTTTGCCGCTAAACTAATGCAGGCAAACACGTGTTACTTATGCAGTCATATTTCACCTGCTGTACGCGCTCAGAGTAGAAAATACCTCGGGAAAAGAAAACATTTACATGATCCCTTACGTCTCATCACAAATCATCACACTAATTACCTCCACACGGAAAATAGGATATGATTATCGCTATCAAAATATTTGGTCTATAATATTTCATTCAATACGAGTGAAAAATTTATTGAACTAAGAGTTTAACTCCTAAAATGTGGACACTTACTACTCCATTTTTAATAATCCCAAACGAAAATACACATAGAACTTGGAAATACTCAATCACTTCTTTTTCTTGCCAGCGATATCGTTGACCACTATTTGGCACATCCTTCCTTAACTACTAAACACTCTGAGACATCTTTTCTTATTCTACAGCCACCTTCAATCTTTATACTGGATAGAAATTGCAAAATCTATCCTTTTTGATCACCTAACTTTCTTGTAGACGCTTATAAAGATTTTATGCGTTGCTTCTGGTGTTGTTAATTGTTTCGTATCGCTGTAAAAAGGGTTAAGCTTGCAGCAAACCATTTCATCACGCAGGAGACGTCACATCAGTTAAAGGCTCAATGCATCACGACAAAAGGATCCCACTGGTCCTGTCAAATTAGACGTATTCCTGATATGGTTACTTTTACAGGTGTGAAGAAGTTACATACCAATTCTCAGCTTCCTAGAAATTTTTGCTTTCGGTTCCCCTAATCTGACTAAATTACATGTTACTCTCAGTGTGACGCAAGGGTTCCGTGGCATCCCCACGCGTGTTGACAGGCCGCCTTTAAGTGTTTCCAAGCAATTCCAGGCCAGCCCAGAGTTAAGAGTCACTGCCCTCCTGACTCACCCCTGACTCAACCCCGCCGCACCCCACCTCCTCCCACCTCGCCTCGCCTCGCCCCGCCCTGACCTTCACCTCATGCCAGCCACAGCAACTTTTACTGCCACATTATTCTTCAGAGGGAAAAAAATGGGATGCTGTTTCTCTCTCTCTCTCTCTCTCTCTCTCTCTCTCTCTCTCTCTCTCTCTCTCTCTCTCTCTCTCTCTCTCTCTGGTTCTTTCTCTTAAATAAAAGTTAAGTTTGCATAGCTTTCGCCTACACATAGACACACACACACACACACACACACACACACACACACACACACTCGTACACACAACTCCAAAGGTAAAATATGTTGCAAAGCAATTTTTTTTCCTTCACTATTGAAATACTAAATGGCTTTGGGAGTAACACTGAGTCCTGGTGTGTATCCTTCCCTTCCCTCTCCTTCTCTTCCCTCCCCATTTTCTTTCATTTCCTTTCCATTCCTTTCCACCCTTTCTTTTTGATTTTCTTCCCTTCCTTTTTCTTTCTCTCCCTTCCCTTTCCCTTCCCATTTCTTGTTTTCCCTTTTCTTGTTTTCCCTTTTCTTTTCTTTCCTTTTCTTTCCTTTCCTTTCCTTTCCTTTACTCTCCCTTTCCATGAAAAAGTAGATTTAAAGAGGATGGAAATAAGAAGTAAGAAAAATAGCAAGAAAATGTGTACTGATGAATGAAGAGAAAATAAAATGCACTTGATAAAATGCAGAAAATTAAACAAACAGGTTATAAAAGAAACATGCAAAAAAATACATGAAGAGAGGATTAAAAAAAAAAAAAAGGAAAGAAAAAGTGAAAAAAAATGTAAAAAGTCGCTTTTGTTGTACTGAAGAATAAATCTAAAATAAAATGCATAAAATAAATGAGCGGGAATAAAAGCAGGTTATAAAAGAAACATGGAAAAAATAGATCAGGTACGGTTAAAAGAGAGAGAGAGAGAGAGAGAGAGAGAGAGAGAGAGAGAGAGAGAGAGAGAGAGAGAGAGAGAGAGAGAGAGAGAGAGAGAGAGAGAGAGAGAGAGAGAGAGAATGGGTTACAATATATTGATATATAAAACAAACAGAGAAAAAAAGAAACATAAGAGCATTAAATGAAAGAAGAATAAAAACATACGATTGGAACAAATTTCAAATGAGAAGAAAACTTGAGTTAATAATATAAAAAAAATATATGAAAAAAAGAAAAAAAACATAAGAGATTGAAATAAAAAAAATGACGTCAGCTAAATTCAGATGAAGAAAACACAACAACTAATAAAATGATAAACAAGATGAAAAGGAAGATGCGGATAATGATAAGAAAAAGAAAAAAACACGTAAAAGACCTGCATTAAGTGGAAACAAGTTAAGAAATAGAGATGAAGAGAAAGGCAGAGAGAGAGAGAGAGAGAGAGAGAGAGAGAGAGAGAGAGAGAGAGAGAGAGAGAGAGAGAGAGAGAGAGAGGAAGGGAGAAAAAAGATCGACAAAAATAAATCGCGGTAAATTAAGAGGCGAGAGAAGGAGGAACAATTCATAATTAAGGAGAGAAGGACAAGCTTGAATTTTTTAACACCTCAACGCGGAAGACTAATTCATCCCGCCGCAGCATTTCATAATTCAATTTGCATTTTAAAATCTTTCGGTTCCGAGATATGCGACAGATACCTAAGCGAATTATATGACAGAGGGAGGGACTGCCTTGAATGGAGGAGAGCGAGAGACAGACGGAGACAGAGAGAGAGAGAGAGAGAGAGAGAGAGAGAGAGAGAGAGAGAGAGAGAGAGAGAGAGAGAGAGAGAGAGAGAGAGAGAGAGAGCATTTTCTTGACCTTTTCAAATACCAAACGAAACATTATATCATGATTCTGCCATATTTGATTTTCATTTTTCAATCTTCCTCCTCCTCCTCCTCCTCCTCCTCCTCCTGTTGCTGTCTGTTTTCCTTTTGTATTTCCTTCTATTCCTGCTCCTCCTCCTCCTCCTCCTCCTCCTCCTCCTCCTCGTCAGATCAGCAACATGCACCCGCCACTCATTTATTGATCAATGGAAAGAAATATTCAGTAAAGGCGCGAAATACTGATGTACGGAAAGACCCGAGTCCTCTGTCAGTATTCTCTCATTATCATTTTTTTGTGGAATCAAAGAGTTATTCTTAAGATTTTTTGTATTTAATTTATTGGAGATTTAAGCGAGTCTTCCTGTCTGTTTTGGCT
>NC_087158.1:28167039-28227039 GCF_035594125.1 Scylla paramamosain | reverse complement strand
GCTGGCGTGTTGTAAAAAGTACTCCATTCTGTTGATATTCCTGTTGATTTAGTTAAGATAAGACAACAAACGGTGAAATGTGCATGTTATGGTGATCTAGAATAAGACCCATTAGAGGTGAGTGAGTTAATCCCATAATTAGTAAAGGCACTTAGAGACACACACACACACACGCACGCACACACAATTCAAGGCATTTCTCAAATTTTGGATAATCCTTTTTCTGACTGTAATCTTTTGTACCCTTTAAGAACTAACACCTTCACTGGGCCTTTTTTGTTTTTTTTTTTGTTGTCTTACACACACACACACACACACACACACACACACACAAGCCTATCCCCCCCTACCCGTACAACTTCAAGAACAAAACTCTGCATTCCTACAAGACGAGCACCAAGGAACTCTCACTCCTTAGAATCCCTGACTTACTGACTGAGTGACTGAGTGAACCCGCAAACGAAATACGATACGAGGCAGTGGTTCGTTCAGTCCGTCGTCTTGGGTTTCGCTCTCAGACCTCGCAAGTTAAATATTGAATCGGTCACGACAGATCTATATTTTCCTTTTTTCCATTACAAGGCATGTTTGATGATATATAATTCATCACCTGTACAAGACATATTTGGCCATTCATAATTCACCGTCAGTACACTCCCTCCATGTTGTCCGTGGGTGAAAAACTGCGTGAAAATATGTGAAGTGTTTATCTCTGTTGCTTTCTGTATGTCTGTCTGTCTCTTAGGTATTATAAGAACAATGAAAATGAAAACTAGTGATAGAAACAGAAAAGTTATGATTCGCTAAACACACACACACATACACACACACACACACAAGTACAGCTCTTACGGTAAAATAAGACCATTTATATGCTCATGTAGCTGACTGACTATTAATAAAAAGAATAAGCAACATGACCTGTACTCCACGCCTTTCAGATTTACAGCCTGAAAGAACCCAGACTAACTAAAGGCTGTTGATGTTACTTTTGACAGCATTCACCTCTTAATAAGAAGGACAAACATGGCCTGCGCTCTACGCCTTTCAGATTAACAGCATGAAAGACACTGGACTGAATAGAGACTGTTGTTGTGCCATTGAGTCCAGATGGTGATCGTAATGAGCTTCTTAAACTACACTTGTTGACGATTCATTCCCCCCACAGCGTTCTCTCTCTCTCTCTCTCTCTCTCTCTCTTTCTCTCTCTCTCTGAAGCCTCTCCTCAGCCATTAAAACTATCCCTCTTCCGTGCTTAATATACTCTCCCTATAAGCCTCAGGACAACCTTCATCCTTTAGAAACACAAATTAAATTCCTGAAAAAAATGTTTTAGTATCCCCCTCACACTCTGTTAGCCAAGAGAACCCCCCGCCCTCTGGACTCGCTTTGTTTACTGGCGGCCCCCCACTGTGTTGCACATTTTACCCTCAACTCCTTGAAGAAAACGGGAAGAAGGGGCGGGAGGAGCTGTTTGTAGGGAAGGGAAACTGTTGGAGACTGACGGGACTGAGGAGTGACGGGATGAAATGAAGGGGCGAAGGAGCGAAGGAATGAAAGGTGAGGTAATGAAGGGCGGTAAGAGGAGCGAGTGTATAAGTGAAAGAGGGAAGTGGAGGAGCAAGTGGTGACGCAAGGAGGTGGCAGAGAGGGAGACAGGAAGGTAATAGAGAGTGGCAGAACAGACGCCATTGTTCGCAAATCTTGTTAAAGTAATCTTGTCTCCACGTCTTCTTGCCTTTTCTCTCCTCTATTTCACTCTAATTCTTCGTACGCTTTTTCGCTCTTCTTTTTCCTTTTTTTTTACTATTTTCTCCTCTTTTCCTTGCTGTTTTTCACCTCCCTGAGTATTCTTTCCTTGCTTCTTCGCGCCTTTTTGTTCTATTTTTAGCTTTCCTGTCATTGTCTTCATTTCATCATCACCTTCACTTCCCTAAATTCTTCTCTTTATGCACTATTTTCATTTATATTTCATCCCTTCCTCCTCCTCCTCCTCTTCCTTCTTCACTTGCTGATCCTCTTCTTGATATTCATTCAACTTTCCGTTCTTCCTCTCCTTCCTGCAGCCAAGGTCATGATGATGATGGTGGTGGTGGTGGTGCTGCTGCTGCTGCTGTTCCTCCTCTGTATTATGATATGCCTTAGGTATTAAACTTCGCAACTCCTCCGTTACATACAGCGGGGCCTTTAAGTCGAGCGCCCCAGCAAGGAACCGCCCCGTGCATCTTGAGGAGCGACCCAATTTCCTTTCGACATACATCAGGGACGGAAGGAGCGACTATACACACCTGCCAGACTTTATTAGAGGCGCCGGGGGAGATGTGGGGTGAGTCTGGCCGCCCGCTGAGGTAGACTATACAGCGGAGACAAGATGGGCTGCTGCCTGTTCTTTGTCACCGCTACTCCCCATGCCTTTGTGTATGTGAAGAGGAACTGGCTGACGTGGAGTTGATATACAGTTACTATAAGACCTGAAATCAAGTCAGGCCGCCTGCTGAGGTAGACTATAAAGTGGAAACATAAGGCGTAGCTATCCGTTCTTTGTGTAAGTAATTAAGGACTGGTTGAGGTTGAGTTGATATTCGGGAACAAGTACAGTCATAAAATCTAATTAATCTTATGTCTACAATTCGAATAGACTAATTTACTGGTTTATAGATTAAGAGCTTCACAAAGACTAAAAAGAACAAGAGAACTATTTGCTATCATGTGCTTCATTACGCTATAATTTAGTTTCTTATTGGAAATGCAATTATACAACTTACAATATTAGCGTTTGGATAAAAACAAAAATTGGTGATATTCTTTGTAGTGGTGGTGGTGGTGGTGGTGGGCTGGGTCAGTGTGCACCTCAGTAATTAGCCAAAGTGTATCCTGACCCGTAACTTTCACGCTGGCTAATGCAGAAGGAAAGGAAGGGGAAGGAGAAGAGTCACGGTGCATTCCTAAACACAAATACTTACACGTGCTGACAGGTAAACATGCATCACTAAATCCTCCAACACTAAGCTGAAGAAACCTTTTAACTCTTAATTCCGACTTATCCTGATATTTACACCAACTTCAGAAGAAGCTAAACTTTCTTTAATAATTCACGTTAACAGGAAACCTTTGAGTGATTCTAGGAAAACTCAAACACAGCAGTAACATTAAATAAAGGAAGCCAGTACTTTAAATATTGTTCTTCGCCTCCTCCTCCTCCTCCTCCTTCCTCCTTCCTCCTTCCTCCTCCTCCTCCTCCTCCTCCTCCTCTTCCCTTGAGTTCTCCTAAGCATCAATTTATCTCCTGCTCTCCGTTGTCACGTCCATTTCACATTTTCCGGTCAAGTTGCTCTGTCTTCTACTGGCTTCCCTCCCCCCCCTCCTCCTCCTCCTCCTCCTCCTCCTCCTCCTCTCTAGAGCTACTTCTTTGACCATTTATCTTCTTCCCCATCCTTATCTCCTTCACACTGTCCTGCGCTCCTCCTCTTCCTCCTCTTCCTCCTCCTCCTCTTCCTCCTCCTTTCCACGATTCCGTTTTCCCTCTATCGCTATTCCTACCGGCTACTCTTTCTACTGTTTCTTTTTTTCGTTGTCTTTTCTTTTCGTTCATTTTTTATCCTGTATTCATTTTTCTATTGTCATATTTTATTATTCATCCATGCGTCTCGTCAGCTTTGTTGTTGTTGTTGTTGTTGTTGTTGTTGTTGTTGTTATTTTCGTTGTTGTTATTGCCATTCTTCTTCTTCTTTTCTTCTTTTCGTCTTCTACTTCTTCCTATCGTCTTCTTGTCTTCTTCTTTCCTTCTTCTTTTTCTCCTCCTCCTCCTCCTCCTCCTCCTCCTTTATTGTCGTCCTAACGTTTTTTTTTTTTTTCAATCCCCTTACTCGTCGTTTCTTAGTCTGCCCATCTTCCATTTCCCCTTTACCCTCTCTCTCTCTCTCTCTCTCTCTCTCTCTCTCTCTCTCTCTCTCTCCCCCCTGCTCTTGTGACGTCGCTGCTTCCTCTCTTCTTTACTGGTGCTGAATTTGTTCCTCCGATTTCCTTTCTTCTCCAGGCATTTTTCCCTCCTGTTCCTTCTTTACTTCTCCTTTCTTTACCTTCCCTACATATATTACACCGGACTTACACTCAGGATCCTCTTGAGAAAACGCTCCATGCTCCATACTAGAATCATCTGTTTTGTTCTTCTTTCCTTCTTTTCTTCTTTTCTTCTTCTTCTCTAGCTTTGTTCTTTTCTTCTGTTTTCTTGCCATTGGTTCCTTCTTGCCTCTTTCGCTTCTCTGCTTTTTTTTTTTCTCCTTATGCTCTATTCTTGGTTTGTTTCTTTTTTCTTTCTTCAGTTCTTCTTCTTTTTCCTTCTTCTCCTCCTCCTTTTCCTAAACTCTACGTAACATCTCTCTCTCTCTCTCTCTTTACTCCCTTTCCTTCTTCTTATCCTCCACTATGACCTTCCTCCTTTTCCTTCCTTCCTCCTCCTCCTTTTATATAATTCCTTCTTTCCTTCCTTTACACATCCTATTACTTCTCTCTCTTAACTCAATCTTTTCTTTCTTTCTTTTCCTTTCCTCATTTTTTTCATTCACTTTCTTATGCACACTCCTCCTTTCCCTTCTCCTCCTCCTCCAGCTCCTTCTTCAGTCCTATCTTTTCTTCTTCACTGCTCACTCTCCCTGTTTTGTTTCTCTCTCTCCTACTTCTTTCCACATCTCTTTCATTCACCTTCTTATCTATTCTCCGCTCTCCTTTCCCTTCTCCTCCTCCTGCTTCAGCCATATCCTTTCTTCTACTCCTCCTCCTCCTCCAGTCCTACCCTTTCTTCTTTACCCTCCTGTACGGGTTTCCAAACTTACTGCAATAGGATTTTCTCCCCCTTCGGGTCACGTTTCCGGTCTCTAGCCACCTGGCGTACCTGCCTTAAATTACGGGTGGGCCGCAGCAGGGCGCCTCTCACTCTGCAATATATCCCCTGCCTCCTTCCCCTTCCTCCCTTCCCTTCTTTTCTTCCCTCATCCCCATTCCACCTTCCTCTCCAGCCTTCCAATCACACACCCACCCACCCCGCCACTCCAACACCCAGGGAAGCACGTGACTGGAGTGAAGGAGTGTTGGAGGTGTGTAGGGGTGATGAAGAGAGGGGAGAGGGGTGAAGATGTAGATGATCAGGCGCCTCTCTGAGATGTTCAAGGTAAGGACGAAAGTTTGATTTATGCGATTTGTGCACTGAGATTGAAAGGGATATGGAAATGAAAGGAGAGGAAGGGAGGGGAGGGGACAGGAGAGAAGAAGGGGGGAGAAGGGACAGGAGAGGAGAGGAGAGGAAAGGGGAGCGGACGGAAGTCGAGAAGAGGAAAGGAGACAAGAGAAGAGGAGAGGAGAGGGAAGGCAAAGAGTGAAAAGGAAGGGATAGGAGAGGAGAGGAAAGATGAAAGAATAACCAAGGCTTCATAGGTAAGTAAAGAGGAAGGGAAAGGAGAGAAGAGGAAAGGAGAGGAGAGACAAAGAGAGGATGGAAGGAAAAATAGGTATAGGAAATTGGAGCAGTCAAAATGAAATCGTTGGTGCGTGTTGAGCTTCGCGACGGTGAGAAAGGAAGGATGAGGGAGACAAAGTGAAAAAAAGGAAGAATAAAGAGGAAGACTGCAAATGGGAAGGAAAGAAGGAAGGAGGGAGGGAAGGAAAGGGATATCAAAGCCTGGGCAGAGAAAAGAGAAAGAGGTTTGGCAGAAAAGATGAAGGTGAAGGAGAAAGAGGAGGGAAGGGATAAGCTGAAGAAGAAGGGTGTAGAAAAGAATACTATAGAGGGAGGAAGGGAACGGAGATCGGAAGAAAAGGATGGGGGAGAGGAAACGTGAGGAGAGAGTGAACAAGGGAGAGACTGAATGAGAGAAGGAAGGGAAAGAATAGCAGGGTGGACGAGAAAGAGAGGAAGATGGAAGGATAGGAGATGATAAGAAGAGAAGAAGGAAGTGGAAGACCAAGGAGCGAATATTAGAAGATAAATGATAAGGAAGGGAAGAGGGAAAGAAAGAAGATATGATGTATGAGAAAAGGAACGGGAGGATAGAGTGAAGTGTTAGGAAATGGGAGATTGGAAATGGGGGAAAGAGGAGAAAGAATGAAAGAGACTGGACGAGGAAAGGCAAGAGCAATGAGATGAAAGATTCTACAATACATACACAAAATATCGTATCTTTAGTCTTGGTATTGAAGTATATCCCTGATCACATGCATAATAAGCTTGCATATTTCCCTCGGGAGATAAAAGGGATGATGAATGTAAATATCAGAGAGGAAAAATGCCCTAATCTGCCAAAATACTCCTGCTGTACCTCGACATCAGGAAGGCAAGATTGAGTCGCATGTCGGTTCAAAATATTTTACTTGACTGTAATAAGAGTTTGCAGATTACCTTCAGTTTTTTTTTTTTTTTTTACCTCTAACATTATTCTTTTTAGAGTTCGTGAGTGAGTTTTATAAAAGGAGCTTCTGTTATTTTTATTTCTATGCGGGGTTTAGGAGGATGAATATAAAGTAAGTTACATTAAGAGATTACCTTCAGTTTTTTTTTTTTTTATCATTATTACTACTCTTAGGCTCCGTGTCTGAGAGTTTTTGTCAAGGAGTTCCTGTTATTTCTGTGGAATGTTTAAGTTAAGGAAGATGAAGTGAGTTACGGTCAATCTTGTGTTTCTTCCCATTGATCGTGTTGGTGGAATACCTTTGTCGTGACGTTCAGGTCTTTCTAGTCGTCTTTTTTTTTGGGGGGGGGGTTCTCTCCTCTCTCTCTCTCTCTCTCTCTCTCTCTCTCTCTCTCTCTCTCTCTCTCTGTGATATGAATGACGGTCCGCTCACTCTAAATTTCAAAGTGGAAAAACATCATTAGTTTCCTTTTCATAGTCATCCAGAAAAGAAATGAAAAGTTAATTGCTTGGTAAGAGGCGCGGCGAGACACAACACACGGGCGAGGAGCTGACTGATGTTATGCTGTTGGTGGTATGGACGAGTCTGGCGCCTTAAGTGGTTTGATGTGTGTTATCCTGAGTCGTGGGGGTGTTTTCCTCGAGTGCCTCACATGCATACAAAACACATCCGCAGCTGAATTGGCTCTATCCCTTTCGGAACACTTTTCCTCTTCATTTTTTTACAGCAGCGGTGATTAAGGGGAGGGTTTGTTTTGTGTGTGTGTGTGTGTGTGTGTGTGTGTGTGTGTGTGTGTGTGTGTGTGAAGTTTGTTTTTGACTCCTTCCCGGCCTCCTTGTCCAGAGAGAAAGAGAGAGGGAGGGGGACAGAGAAAGAGAGAGACAGACAGACGGACAGACAAAAGCATAGACATATATAAGAGGAATAGTAAAGAAAAAAGATGAATAATTCTTTCTTCCTTTACAAGTTAAAAGTTGAAAACATGAAAGACTCAAAGACTGAAGAGGCTGCTGCTTTATTCTCAAGTCAGAACGTTAATAAAAAAATCTTCTCAGGTTACACTTTTGTCAACGACGTATGCTCTCTCTCTCTCTCTCTCTCTCTCTCTCTCTCTCTCTCTCTCTCTCTCTCTCTCTCTCTCTCTCTGAAGCTTCTCCTCAGCCATTAAAGCTACCCCTCTTCCGTACTTAATATCCGTATACTCCCCCTATAAGCCTCGGGACAACCTTCATCCTTTAGAAACACCATCCGAATTCCTGAAAAAAATGCTTTAGTTCCCCCCCTTACACTCCATTACCCCTGAGAACATCCACCCTCCCACCTCCCTAAACTTGCTTTGTTTACTGGCGGCCCTCCACTGTGTTGCACTTTTTACCCTCAACTCCTCGAAGAAAACGGGAAGAGATGGTGGGAGAGTAGCATCATATATGGGATGGGGGGACGGGAGGGAGGGGAGTGATGCAGCCTGATGAGTGGTAAGGTTTAAGTGTATAAGTGAGAGGGAAGTGGTGGTAATGAGAGAATGTTTAATGGTTTGTCATGTTGTCTCTTGATGTTTATTTATGAGGAGTTAATTTTTTTTTTTTTTTAGCTCTTGTATTGTTGATTTTTCTTTGTTTTGTTTTCTTTTTTATTCATTTTTATGCAGTTTTTTTTTTTCTACTTATTCTCATCAATTGTTACCTGTTTCTACTTCCTCCTCTTCCTCCTTATTATACCACTTCTCCCCTTCTTCTTCTTCTTCTTCTTCTTCTTCTTCTTCTTCTTCTTCATCTTCCTCCTCCTCCACTTTCTCCAACCTGTCGCTTACTACCAAAATACCCCATAATTTTGTCCGGGTCCTCAGCTAAGGCGACATCAGAGTACACAAGGAATACAAAATGAGTTCTCTTTCTCCCTCCATTATTCAGAGGCTTAAGAAGTTGCAACATGTGATACTAAGTTACCTCCTTGCCGGGCCTTGTTTTGCCATTTTACTGTTACTTCTACAAACTTTCCTATTTAATTTTCGCTGCTGCTACAAATGGGTGCTGTTACTCTGCTGAAGACGTGTTAGTACAAAGAATGACCAATGAATTCCTGGGTTATAAGGAAAGGTTAAGAAGTTGTGAAGGTCGAGGTTCTTATCTGCAAAGGGACTGCTGGTGTGTGTCTGAGATTGTGCTGTGTTAGTATGAAGGGAGGCAGGAGTGTTTAAGCTGCTAGTGTGCTGGGGGGAAGGCGTGTCAAAGCCAGTTCAGAGGAGGAGGGATTAGGGAGTCACTGCAGGACCTATCTCACTTTGCTTACTCCCTTCCTGCTAACCCACTTCACTTCCTTGCTTATTCAGACTACTTCCTGCCTTCCCTGCTAACCTACTTAACCTCCTGCCTTGTTAATCCCAGTTTACTTCCTACATTCCTTGCTAAACCCATTTTACTTCATGCCTTCCTAACATTTTATTTCCTTTCTTACTAACCCCACTTTAGCTTACCCCCTGAATTCCTTGCCAACAACACTTTACTTTCTGCTATTCTTGTTATCCCCCACTTTACATTTCTGCCTTCCTTGCTAACT
Organism: Scylla paramamosain; assembly: GCF_035594125.1. Taxonomy (NCBI): domain Eukaryota; kingdom Metazoa; phylum Arthropoda; class Malacostraca; order Decapoda; family Portunidae; genus Scylla; species Scylla paramamosain. The sequence goes on along the minus strand of NC_087158.1, from coordinate 28,218,081 downwards.
TTATTTTACTTCCTGCCTTCCTTGCTAACCCGCCATCCCACCACCACAAACAGCTAATGCTTTCTTTCCCATGCTAATACTACTATATGTATCCCGTATTATATTTGCTTTCTCTTTCTATGTACATTTTCAAACTCTATCTCTGAAAGAACACTTGGATTTTTACCCTCTTTTCATTCTCTCTCCTCTCTCACATTTAAACTTTCAAACTCTTTCCCTCGCTTGACTCTGATGTAAGACGCGTTGAATTTATCGTTCCTTACACTTCCTGAAGTCTCTGGTACAGTACATGGCGGCGGCCGAGTTGCTGCCTTGTCACTCGTCAAAATGCATATCACACCGCGCATGAGGAATAAACTCCTTTTAGTATTGGCAAGGTAAATAAAATAGCATACACGTGTCATGAGGGAAAGTAGCACTGGATTGCCTGACTGCTGCAAGTTCCTCGTCTAGACACACAGAGGAAGAGTCAAGAACAGCACATGCACACGCACAAAATCTCAGGAATTATTTGGTATAAAGACAGGTTTCCCCTCGCGCCTTATCTGCTCCGGGTACTATAAAGTGTCCCTTCCTTTCACTGGTGGGCAGCTTTACCTCAGAACTGCAGATTTATTTAACTATTTATTCCCTTTTTTCTTGTCCACATTACAGCATATCGTGTTTCCTGTGCCTTATGCGTTACCTGGCCAAGACGTAGATTGCGTTCTCCTCCTGAGGGTCAGGCCATCCAGCGCACTTGTCCTAACGTAACCTCAACCAAGGATAACTAATCCTCGCAAGTGACGCAGCTTTACAAACCAACTCTGCGACTCAAGAAACGTGCGTGCTGAGGCTTCCATATGAACACGGATTATTCTGCTTAAAACTGAGCCTTTACCACTAATCCACTGGTGAGAGACTACCTGTGTGTGTTAGGGACAAAGTTCCAGACATTTCTTCAAGGTTTCATACAGGAACTGCCACGTGTAGTCCTGACGGTTTCTTGCAACTTCCCTTATTTTCTCATGTTCTTAATGCTGAATTTTTAGGAAGATGAAAAGGATATAAGCAGACAGTTTGCGTTCCTCTCTTTCCTTTGGTTCTTTCATCTGGCGTTCCTTTCCAGTACTCAAACATTTCCTCATTTCAAAAGCTGAGTGATTGGGTGCCGAACGCCGCTGGCCACGTGGTTTGCGTTCTTTTTTTTTTTTTTCCTGCAGGGGCTGGTAGAAGGATGCACCTTTCATCTCCGCCAGTGAGCGAGGCAGCGGCCGCCACGCACGGCAAAAAGTGAATGACTAACCATTAATTAAATTCTTGAAGGAGGATGCTGCACACGAGTCCAGCCACCCTTGTCTGGCCTCTCTCTCTCTCTCTCTCTCTCTCTCTCTCTCTCTCTCTCTCTCTCTCTCTCTCTCTCTCTCTCTCTCTCTCTCTCTCTCTCTCTCTCTCTCTCTATCTATCTATCTATCTATCTATCTATCTATCTATCTACCAAAGTTCAAAGAAATACAAACAAACTCGGAGTAAAAGAGTGTTACACTGGAAACACGACTATACACAACCAAAGAGTCATCACAAGATCGTTCCTTCACATAATTACACTTTAAGCTCACCCACCTTCAATAAATCCTCCCAGAAACACCATCCTCTATTTCCACCACCACTACAAGAGGCAACAAAGACGTCCCATAACCTGTCCCTTCTAACATCACCACCTCGACCTCCTCGGCGGCACGTATCGGTGCGGCCAGGACCCACCACGAGGCGACCCATCAAACAGGATGAAAAGACCCAAAGCCTTCCAAGCCCACGCCAGACCACGAGGCTCCCCGCACCCGCCAGGCCCCAGAAGGCGAGGTACAATGAAACGCATTACCGCGGCCACTGGAGTGCAAACGCCGGAGCCTCCATCTGGCGGGCCATCATGACGGTGACACAACCCAGCCGCCCGCCGCCCCACGAAGCCAATCTAAAGCCACACGTGTACTGAAGCCTTTCCCCATTCACCCCACACCAGCAGCTTCGTTCGCTTCATCACACTGTACTCGTATCCATCACGCACAGCTTCACTCGTCTCATCCACCTCCCTGCACCGCCGCACACTGTACACAGCCACTCTGCACGGTCACCACAGCAACCTCTCGTCACTGGGTTCTCATGTTCCCTCCCTGCATCAGTACTGCCTGGCGGGGGTTCCTTTTTGCCGAGCTGTAGCCCAATACCCAATAGTATCAGTACTACCCAGCCACTGCCTAGAGTACGCAGCAGGAGTACTTCAGCTTCGCCTGTAGAGCCGTGTGTTGCTGGCCTCCCAATATCGCTACGTGCAGAATAGTTTGCTGGTGGAAATACTCGTGTAGTCTAAGGCTGATTGGAAGGACTAGATATGATAAGAATGTGTGAAAATAGAGGAAGAAATGCAAAGGTGAATGATGTGAATGTGGACTGCAAGAAGGACCATTCTCTCACTAAGGTGGATGGATACACTATTTGATTGACTGACTGACTGACTGAATGAATGATTGATTGATTAGTTGACTGAGTGACTGATTGATTGCTTCACTAACTGACTGACTGACTGACTGACTGACTGACTGACTGACTGACTGACTGACTGACTGATTGATTGATTGACTGATTTAATACGTCGCAGCAAGTCTCAAATAGTGTTATAGCTGGAGAGAGGCAAGGCACCAGTTGGCAAGACATGTGGGCGGCTTGCAGAATCCTTTCCCCCATGGTGCTCATAATAAGAAAAAAATAATAAAAAATATACCATGATGAACTTAACACAGGTGCCAACTTAAGATAGTTTAGAGAAAATGCTTAAACAAAGAGAAGAAAATATGAGAAAAATAACAAAATACTGAATGCGCGGTTAAACTTTAGGGAAAACATAAAAGAAAAGAGGCTTTGTCCTTCATGAAAATATCCTTGCGAGTTTGCATCAAAAGAAGCAGGTAAGAAGAAATTCACGTAATGGGGAAAAGAAAAAAAAAAAGTTAAGTCTCCTCTCACAAGCAGTCTATAAAGTGAAGCTAAAGAAGTCTGCTGTTCGTGATGAATACAAAATATACTTCGAGAAAACAAAACACCTTCGTCTTTCACCTTTTCTACAACACTATTCTAAAAAGCAGTTGTCTGAAATGAAGGGTCGTGAAGAAATCTAGCTTGACTCTCTCAGGATCTCGCTCTCGTCTTAAAAGCTAATGACAGCTACTCAGGTTAAGAAAGTAGCTGTTTGCAAAGTTCTCTCACAGTAATCTCGGTTATATTCTCAGTTTTCAAGAAATTCCTGCTTTTAGAATAATAATGAATACTCTTGGTAAGGTATTAGCGAGGAAGACTGGAATATTTCTTTACTTATATTTTCAACATGTAATATGCTCCTATTATTACAGTAAATAAAATCAATGAGTTAACCTATTTATTAATCAATCAATCAATCAATCAATCCATCAGTCAGTCAGTCAGTCAAGTCAGTCAGTCAGTCAGTCACTCGATCAATCGGTGACCTGAACAGCAATCCTCCTGCCCTGTCTCTACACTCTGGGCGGCGGAGGCACACTCTTGCACTACACTAAAAACATACAGAAAAGACTAAGGAGCAATTCTGAACTAAACAAAGAAGCATCGAATTGGACTTTACTTAGACTTATCTTTCTAAACACCCAGGAAAATACACGCTAGAAAAAAAAATAGATTTCATTGAATATGAAAGGTGAAGGAAAAAGAATACTGTTAATAAGTTACGATATCTTTGCAAACACCAGACAAAAACACGACAAATATAAAATAACACTTTGGGTGAGATAGAGGAGGAATATTGTAAGCAGTAACATATTTTAATCTCCAAACAGCGTGGCATTACTGAGAGGAAAGCAAGGATACTGGCTGGAGTGTGACGACCCAAGGTACACACAATCCAGATTATAACTACAAAAGATAAGACCTCACGGTGCTCTGAATCTTCTTAGTACAGTGCTGGGCTTCACGTCACGACCTCTGATGCCGCAGTGCACACTCACTCCTTGCCAGATGCAGACAACGCGCTAAGTCTTTCGAGTAGCACTGTCATTCTACTCACAATACCAGTCAGTCAGTCGAGAGTATTCCCTGTGTTTCAATTCAAGTTCTGGTTTGAGTTACTTCTCGAAGCTCATCTTATTCTTATTACCTTAGGATCTTATTTTTTTTTTTTTTTTGTGTGTAAAGCTAGTTGATCTAGGGTTAAAAATCAATAATAAATGTAGAGATAAACCAGCTTCATTTTCGCACCTCTAAAAAGTTGAGTAGATAAAGATTCTACTCGGGATAAATGGAGAAGATCTAGAGGTGTCCTAATATTTCTTTCTTGAAGTTAACCAAGACACAGGATAGTCGAAAAAAGAATAAAGCAGAGATTTTTCAGTTTGCTTAAGAGGGACCGCGTAGTTAGGTGTTGTCAGAGAGGAAAAGGGAATGTTTTCATTGTTTGTTTTCTCTCAGCCCCAGACAGCTGTTCCAGGGCAGGCCGTCCCCTGTCTGCCCTTCCACCCTTCCACCCTTCCTCTAAATTTTATTTCAGGTGTTCCCTGTGGTCTGGGAATTTAGCAATCTTCAGAGAGTAAAAGTTTTGTATAGTCCTTTCTACTTTTATATAGAGCAAGGGACACCGCCTGCGAGGTAAAACTGAAAGCAAGAAAAAGAGGAGATTGTTCATATAATTCTATTTCCTTGCCAAAACAAAAATGCAGGAAAGCGTGCCTCACAAGTCCCCGCCACGCCGGCACTGAATTCTGTTTTGTGAGTTTTAATCTTTGCGCGAGTGTTTGTAAATGTTGGTCGTCCATCTGCGTCACTAATATACGAGCGGCGATTGTCAGAGCGATAAGAAATGTCGACATTCCATCTTCATGACTCATTTTGTTTTAAGGTGTCGCGTGACAGGGGAGAGAAGGAGAGAGAGAGAGAGAGAGAGAGAGAGAGAGAGAGAGAGAGAGAGAGAGAGAGAGAGAGAGAGAGAGAGAGAGAGAGAGTGGGGTGTGTGTTTACATGTTTTACTAATTGACCAAGCATAACACAGCCTATCACAACACAACAATCACAGAAAACCCACACCTGAATGCATTCCACAGATTATATCACAGCACACTTTCCCCGAGGCGCACAATGGAAATGCCACTCTTGTCGTAGCTTTTAAACATGAATTCCACTGCACTACACGGCTGAGATACAAGCCATTCCCACTCCCACATACAAGTAAAAAGCTGGAACAATCTAACTGCCCCTGACGTGCTGGGGATTTATTCATTTACTTATAGCACAGAAAAGGGATCTAACCTAAGGGCTCAATATCTGTGAAGCCTTGAATGCCTGCACCGCCAGACCAGAGAGACCAGGAAGACGGCGTGGCTAGAGGCTGAGGTCAAGTTATTTCAGTCCTCCCTGTCTGGTTTTCATACACAGTGCCAGGAATTTAAACTTAGATATTGTCTCTTCACTTATCACTCGTGCCTGGAGCTTCATAAGGTATTGAAATTGGACAGCATAGTCTCTGATTTCCTTTTATCATTAGCAAATACGACTCCATTGTAAGACTAAGTGCCCTACCTTACCATAGTGTTGAGGCGTCCTAGGAAGCCACTCATTCCTCGGGTGTCCTATTGCAATGTTAGATAGATAGATGTTGTTATTGAATGATAGATAGATGTTGTTATTGATACTGCAATGTTAGATAGATAGACACTTATTTCTAAGATGCCTATTGCAATGTTAGATAGATAGATAGATAGATAGATAGATAGATAGATAGACAGATAGAGCCATTCATTCCTAAGGTGCCCTATTGCAATGTTAGATAGGTAGATATATAGATAAATAGAAAGATAGATAGATAGATAGATAGATAGATAGATAGATAGAGCCACTCATTCCTAAGGGTGTCCAATTGCAATGTTAGATAGATAGATAGATAGATAGAGCCACTCATTCCTAGGGTGTCCTGTTGCAATGTCAATACTAATGCGACACTCATACACTCATTACACATACAGACGATAAACTAGATGCATAATTCATAATAAAGAAACTGTTATTACTTAACTATTGCTTCACTTCACTTTATGGTTAAGCCTTCCTATTTAATTTATATTCCACCACTTACACAGCCAGTTCAATTTACCACAATCCCAACCTTCTTAGCATTCTCCATCAAGGTGAACCGTAACAGCAAAAAGCAGCGGAACCAGGGTACAGAATGGTGCAGTAAGGGCAGCATGATAAGGAGGAGCGTCTTCAAATAGAGCAGAAAGAGCCTCCTCACACGTGGCGGGAGTGGAGGCGAAGATAAAAAGGAAGGCAAAGAGATGCGCGTGTATGTGACTTGGGTTGAATGTGTGGGAGGGTAAGGACAGCCAGGATGAAAGGAGGTAGTGTGTAAACGAAAGATGGGGAGGAAGGAAAGTAAAGAGTGGAGTGCAGCAAAAGAATGAAAAAAAAGAAAGAAAGAAAGAAAAGGGACAAAAATTTTGTGTAAGCTGCATCAAACGTTGTCAGAGTCTTCTTTCAGTCAGCAGGAACAAACTTTCAAGCACACTCTCTCTCTCTCTCTCTCTCTCTCTCTCTCTCTCTCTCTCTCTCTCTCTCTCTCTCTCTCTCTCTCTCTCTCTCTCTCTCTCTCTCTCTCTCTCCCAAAAGAACATCCCAGCAAGGAGCCTCTTTCACATTATTCAACATTAGCGCTTCAACTCAACACTGCATCACCTGAGACACATCGTTCTTCAAATAATAAATCCCGAGGGAAAGAAAATCCCAATACAGGCGATTCTTTAACTCACTCCACTGACCGAGAACGAAATGACACGCAGAGAGTGATTACAGCAATGAAGAATCTCAGCTAACAAAGGGAATGCACGTAACAGTATTAACCTCTCTTCTTCAAGCCGCTTTCTCCTTAAGAACTCAAAAGGTGCACTGCAAGATTTTGTTTTTGTTTTATAGCGCATCATCATCCTTGTCATCATCATCATCATCATCATCATCATCAGGAACATTAGCAGTATATATTATTCTGGTGCAGGACAAAGATTTCACAAGCCAAATGCCAATAATCTCCGCTAATACTGAATATAATTATAAAGCACAGCCTCTCTCGCAAGTATATATTGCGAAATATATAAAGAATAATATATTCAACTCGGTCTAGACTCGAATTATGATATTGAGTCAAATTCACGAATTCACTTTCTCTTCCGATTCAACAAACTTACACACATAATAACAATACTTCGATACCTGTGGAAGAAAGTCAATGTTCTTAGTAGTAGTAGTAGTAGTCTCTCTCTCTCTCTCTCTCTCTCTCTCTCTCTCTCTCTCTCTCTCTCTCTCTCTCTCTCTCTCTCTCTCTCTCTCTCTCTCTCTCTCTCTCTCTATATATATATATATACACACACACACACACACACACACACACACACACACACACACACACACACACACACACACACACACACACACACACACACACACACACACACACACACCCGCGCAAATCCCAAGTCATCCTTGCCAAGTGAAGCAAAAATTCGACTCTCTGATTGAAAATGTCCACGGGTCTGTCCTTGAATCAGCCTCCGGTTTCTTCACAATTCCTGAACCGTCAGCGGCACAGCATCATCATCATCATCAGCAGCAGCAGCAGCTACAGAGCACTAACAACGACATCGACAGCAACAACAACCTAAAAACTAACATAACAACCGTTCCACAACACAAAAAAGAAAATTTCGAAAAATAACCATATAGAGCACAACAGTATAATTTTCAATAAAGCGAGAGAAAACAAGAATACAAGTGAAATCCTCTCAGGTAAGGCACTGTAACAAGGGAATGACAAGATTTCCATGGAAAAAAAAAAATGAGATGTAAATTTCTACTTATTTCCCCATCCATATTTTAGCATCAAATCCCTGGTGAAAAAAAAAAAAAGGGCAGTAGCGGCAGTAACTTTTCACATTAATATGCTTATTGCAATTCAGTGTTGTTTAGCAGCCGCGTTACTGATAAAAATAGTTATTCATAATGTTAAAGAGGAAGTGTGTGGCCGCTATCCAGGGAATCACCCATTTGTTTCCACCAGACTTCCATTTCCTGTCAGCCAGCAATGTTTTACCTATTATTATTTTATACTGAGTGGACAGACTCATGAAAACAGAAAGCTGAGATGATTAGAACGAAAACATTACACCATTTCTCACAAATCCTCCCTTTCCTGTCTAGAGAAATGGCATTAATAGATGTTTTATTTTATCTTCTCCTGCTGAACAGACACGAGCATGAAAATCTTACACTGAAAACATATAAAGCTAACATTGCACTATTTATCGTTTCAGTATGTGGATATCATGGTTTTTTTTTTTTTTTTTTGCCTTATAGAGACTCACACCTTAATTAAGTAACCATCACTGAAACACATCTGGAATTGTAGCTTTGGAATTCAATGTTAAAGATACACTAATGATTTAACAGTATTCTTCTCGCATCTATTTGCTTCTGTTCCTAGAGACGTAAATGAACAGAACAGTGGCAGCTATCAGGTTGTCAGTGCCGAGTCATTGCAGAACTTTAGAAGATTAGACAAATTTACGGATGGGAATGATAATGGGAACAAATAGCCAAGATATGTACAGGTTCTGCCACGTGTAGATTCTTGCAAATTTACTTATTTTCATATGCTCTTATGTTTAGTCCCACTCTCTCTCTCTCTCTCTCTCTCTCTCTCTCTCTCTCTCTCTCTCATCGCAATGCAGCAGGAAGGCGGATCAGGGCAACGCCGGAGCACCGCCTCGCTGGAAACATTCGACAAAGAGAACAGAAAAATAACAATCTGTGCATACAATATCAACGCTCATTTAACTGGGGATCTGACACTCTTCTCTCTCAAGTGTTCTCTACAGCCTCATGAGCGTTTATTGCTTATAATGCCAAGTGGCTGTATGTTTCTCTCTCTCTCTCTCTCTCTCTCTCTCTCTCTCTCTCTCTCTCTCTCTCTCTCTCTCTCTCTCTCTCTCTCTCTCTCTCTCTCCGACCCTCTATGCGCCCCAGTGAACTCTGTGTCCTTATGACAACAAGATCCTGAATTGACTCGGTATGATATGCTTGTTAAAAAAAAATTGCTGAGTTTTACAATTCAATGAAAAAAATATTCAGTTATCCTTTTTTTCTCTCTATCTCTCGTATTATCAATGGAAAGTAACTATGTGCCCTTATAACAACAGGATTCTCAACTGGAAACAGGATGATAAGCCTTACAATTTCACGATAAAATGTTGATGTATATTTTTTTCTCCCTCTTTTGTGTTATCAATGAAAAGTAACTCTATATCCTTATAAAAACACGACTCTGAATTAAAAAAAAAAAAAAACGAATGATAAGCTTCTAAAAAAAAAATCCTGACCTTTACTATTCCATGAGAAAAATATATATACACACAAATGATTTTTCTCTCTTGTATTATTAATGAAAAGATTCCAAAACTGTGTACCAAAATCAGCGAATGTCTCTCAGTTTTCTTTCTAGTATCGGAGAGTCGCGTTAAGAGAAAACTCCCTTGGCAATAAGTAGGAAACGCAGGGAACCGTAGAATTAGGATAAAAGAAGGAAGTTCTGGGAAAGGAAAGCAAGTATATGCAAAGGGGAGAGAGAGAGAGAGAGAGAGAGAGAGAGAGAGAGAGAGAGAGAGAGAGAGAGAGAGAGAGAGAGAGAGAGAGAGAGAGAGAGAGAGAGAGAGAGAGAGAGAGAGAGAGAGAGAGAGAGAGAGAGAGAGAGAGAGAGAGAGAGAGAGAGAGAGAGAGAGAGAGAGAGACTAGCCTCCCACGCAAACGGAAACTCTGAGTCCACCCCGCGGCGTCTTCAGGGCAATAAGTGAGGCTGAAAGGATTACTGAGCCGCCAGATTAGAAGCAGCACGAGCCATGCAGGGGAGGCCAAGATTAGGGCAGTTCCTCTTAAATAAGCCAGGTACCCCCTCCCCACACACACACACACACACACACACACACACACACACACACACACACACACACACACACACACACACACATTCTCTGCCTTACATTGCCATATAACAAACTTTTAAGAATATTTCCCGACTTAAATTCAGATTTTGTTTCTTTCCTTACCAGCTTCTCTTTTTGGGAAATCTTACTCCACACGTGAGGTTAGAAGAGGGAGAGAAAGTGACACGGAGGAGGAACAGAAAAACAGTGCGAGTGGTAAGCAAAGTCCATTGAGAGAAGGAAGAAGACAGAAAGGTGAGAGGTAAACTAAAACAGCTGAGTTGAGGGAAGGAAAAGGAGGGAAAGATAAAGTAAAGACGAAAGGAGGGAGAAAAGGATGACAGCTGGTGTGAATAAAACTGGGGAAAAAAGATGAAAGACAACAAGAAAGTAAACAGAGAGAGAGAGAGAGAGAGAGAGAGAGAGAGAGAGAGAGAGAGAGAGAGAGAGAGAGAGAGAGAGAGAGAGAGAGAGAGAGAGAGAGAGAGAGAGAGAGAGAGAGAGAGAGAGAGAGAGAGAAACTGGGCGCCCACGAGGAGATATTAAAACTTAGAGGTCGAGGAAATTGGAAAAGGCAAACCGAAAAAAACACAAAAAACACATAAAAAATCTGAAAAAAAATGAGTTGAACGAAGAAGGAAAAGTGGAACAGCCAGAAAAGCGGAAACTCAGATAACTAGCAATTCATCTCTTTTTTTTTCCCCTCCTGTGAGCCCTTCTTCTTCTCTCTTCTTCCCGTCCTTCCTTTTCTACATTTCTTATTCTATTTATCCTTCGTCCTTTTGTCCAAGTGAAAAATTATTGATGAGTGAGTGAGGAAGAAGGGCAAGGCAACTCTCTCTTCTCTCTCTCTCTCTCTCTCTCTCTCTCTCTCTCTCTCTCTCTCTCTCTCTCTCTCTCTCTCTCTCTGGAAAACAAAGGATGAAGCTTGAGAATGAAAATAAAAAGTAAAAACAAAAACAACTTCAGGAGACGTACGCAACCCGCAATTGGAAACAAGATACTGATAAATATTTGAGACGGAAATTTCATAAAAGTTGAGGGCGTGTAAACTCAAATATCCCTCGTGCGTGTGTGTGTGTGTGTGTGTGTGTGTGTGTGTGTGTGTGTGTGTGTGTGTGTGTGTGTGTGTGTGTGTGTGTGTGTGTGTGTGTGTGTGTGTGTGTGTTCATTTATTTACTTGTCTATTTTTGTTAAGAGGAGAAGGAGGAGGAGGAGGAGAAGTCTGAATTAACTGACTGAGTGACCGAGTGAATGATTTATTTCCATTTCGTAATATTTCCATATTTTTCAGTCTTAAGTTATGCAAGCTGAATAACATCTCCCCCTTTTTTTAGTGATATATTTAATCCCTTGCACATTTTCCACCTTTTTCAGGCTCTAAGACTCAGGACACTTTCAAGTAGGACATTTGGCTTCCTCCGTCATCCTTTGCGCGCCACTAATTGGCATAAGAAGCGAACACGAGCAGCGATTGCGTCTCATGCGGCAGAAACTCCATCAAAGCCTAAAAAATGCGTTTGTGTGAGTATCTGCGTGCGTGCGTGAGCGTATCTGTGTGTTCGTGTGTGCATGTGCGTGTATGTCAAGTAAACCTTTATCAATGGCGTATCAAATTATGCAAACAACTCATCTTTTGGAGAAGTAATCCCGCTACACGAACCACCTGAGCATTTTTCCGGAACCTGCTTCACAGATACGAGATTAATGTTCCTGGAAGCCTCGGCGGGTCTGGTCGGGGGTCACGTCCCTGCGACAATCGGGCTTCTACGAACTACAAGGGTGGAACACGAGTAATCCGTTCAGACTTGCTGCAGCTCATTTCCATCGGTAAATGTACGTTGACTGAAATTAGGACTCGCTATTGTTCCCCGCTCTTTTTGTCTTCCATGTAGCAATCCGGTAGTAAATACTGCCTGTAATGATTAAGAGGAAGAGGAGGAAGACGATGAGGACGAGGAGGAAGTAGGAGGGGGAGGAAGAGGAGGAGGACGTGAAGGATGGTGATAGCGACGCCACGGGTGATAAATTAACAGGGATACCGACAACAACGACACCGGAAAGAAAAAAGAGGATAAGTGAAAGAAAGAAAATGGATGAAGGGTTGAGACTGAGAAGCACTTGGGGAGGATGGAGCGAGAGGTAAAGATGAGCTGGAAAAAAAAGGGGGAACAAGGAAAAGGCAAAAAGGTGTGAAAGAGAACTTGAAAACTAGAGAAAGAGGGAAGGAGACTCGCGTGCAAACAACCTGTGCAGATATCAAAGGATACGACCAGGAAGGGAGGGAAGGCGCGCACGTGTACACACACACACACACACACACACACACACACACACACACACACACACACACACACACAACATACACACACACACACACACACACAACCACAGCGACACACACTTTACACAAACATCAACTTTGGGAGCGGCTCGGCGCAGCTTGGTAGATGCTGAGGAGTGAATGTCAACACTGCTTCATGGAGAATTCTCTCTCTCTCTCTCTCTCTCTCTCTCTCTCTCTCTCTCTCTCTCTCTCTCTCTCTCTCTCTCTCTCTCTCTCTCTCTCTCTCTCTCGCTACAAGCTTTATGTTTTATATTCCCCTGTCACACACTCGCCTTTCCCAAATATTTTCTCGCTCAATAAACGTTATTTTTTTCTTTTGCCCACCTAAAAATTCTCACCTGCAAGAGTCCCACGTCATACCAACTTAAGACTCCCTTACTTAAACCTTTCTTATACAGGCTCCTACGTTTTATCATGCATGTCACTTTCCTAAACCCTCCCTTTCTTTACCTTTCCCCCTCACAACCTTCCCTGTGGCCTTCCTCTTACGTAATCCTCTCTTGAAGAAGGAAAAAAACACAAAAATCGGATACCTGAGCACCCGGTGTGGTTCTTTCCTCGGGATTAAGCGAGTTGCGAGATACAGTATATTATTTTGAAGGTCATTTGCGCGAGTCAGCTGTATATTAAAGACTCCTCGCCTACTGCATTATGGAGTCCCTGGCCGGGGAAGTAACGGGGCGTGTTTTTACCCAGCGACGCCCTAGAAAAAATTACGGTATACTCGTGAGCGGCGACGGGGAAGTAGGTAGAGGAGGAGGAGGAGGAGGAAGACAAGTTAACAGAGGACCAGATTCTGAAACACTACTGCGGCGCACCTCTAGTACTTTGAAAAGAATCTATTTGAAATTACCCGAGTTTTAAGGGTGTTTTTATGGTTTTAGTGACAGATTAACAAGATTTCTACTACAGTAACAGAAAAGACCCGGCTAATCAGCTTTGTGACCTTTGAAAACTGTTGTGATGAGAATGCCGAGTTTCGAAATACGGGACAAATGCTCGCAGCTTTCTCACTGAGCGCAAAATTACTTCTCTTCAGGACACCAGGAGGCGGAGAAAAGACAACACTGAAACAGCAGTACAAGTAGCAGTAAAAATATTTCGTCAGGCTGAAATCCAATACCGCCTCTTTCTTTAAGGTTTTCCGGGCAACTAAGCAAAATGCGGAACGAAAATATTGCACTCCCGCTATTGGAATAAAAGGGACCAGACGACGCCTGATCCTCCACCCAGCTTGAAGACACCGGCGAGGGAGCGAGGGAGTAAACAGAGCGAGGCAGCGGCTGACGGGGTGGGAGCTCTCGCAGCGGAGGGGGAGACAGGAGACAGGCATACATTTAGGACTCGAAGTATGCAGTTTGTTTCTCTTCAACCTTAAAATAGACATAATACAATTAAAAATTATCTCTTAATGCCTCTGTTTAATAATAAAGACAAGCAAGGAGGTTACAAGGACGTTGATTGAAACGTTAACATTTAAATAGTGTTGGTCATGAAATAATACTGAAATTAATACTAAACATTTTCTTCTTTCATTATTCTATTAAGTAATACGAATAAACACAGAAGTTACAGAGACACTAATTCTAAGAGCAGCCTTAAAAAATAATTGTTAGTCTAATCTGAATTACATCCCGCACCTAAAAGATAAGATATAAAATAAAGACACGTGTATGCTGAGTAATGTACACGAGCAAGCAGACTAAAGGCGCCAGTGCAGCGCGGCGGTGCGAGGCTCAGCACACGCCCTAATAATGTTACTTCATCCAAGAAAACTTAATCCTCATGTTATAATCAACTAGAATCACTGGATTTAAGCTGGCTGGGGTTAATATAATCACGGCAACAAAGAGAGAGAGAGAGAGAGAGAGAGAGAGAGAGAGAGAGAGAGAGAGAGAGAGAGAGAGAGAGAGAGAGAGAGAGAGAGAGAGAGAGAGAGAGAGAGAGAGAGAGTTCAGATACCCTTACTCAGTACACTTTCTCTCTATAATAAATATACAAAACCCAATAAAATGTGGATGTTATATTTAAAGCATACGCAGTTCGAGAGAGAGAGAGAGAGAGAGAGAGAGAGAGAGAGAGAGAGAGAGAGAGAGAGAGAGAGAGAGAGAGAGAGAGAGAGAGAGAGAGAGAGAGAGAGAGAGAGAGAGAGAGCAAGGACAAAGAGAATTTTCCCTCTTTTCCTTCCTTCCATCGCAATGTTCTTCCCTTCTTCCCTCATTACTCCAGCCTTCCCTCGTAGTCCGATAAAGCGCAGCCTAACCTTGTTTCTTCATCCCAACCGTTTTAATCTCCTTTCCCACTTTACCTCCTACTCTCCTCTCCCTCCTACCCTCCCTCCATGCACCTCTCCCCACTTCCACGCTTCCTCACCCACGCTTCCTCCCTCTCGCCTCTCCCGCTCGACGAAGGACGGCCGTAAAATGTAGTCTTGAAAATTTTACACCTCGAACGCCGTGACAAAGTGGTATTATGATGACGTCGATAAAATGAGCTCGTAGGAGATCACGCAAGTCTCCGGAAGCGCGGCAGGATATTCCCTCCGGCAGTTTAATAACACAATTTAGCTCACTATAGACTCCCATTTCGCGCTAATCGCCACCAATCACCAGTAATTATCGCGCCACTCCGAAGGTACTTTACGGAGGGGGCATCGCTGAGGTCTCGTCTGCGGTGGTCGTCGAGGGTGTGAGGGTGCGGTGGACGAGTTTGTAAGAGGTGTCTAAGAGGGGCATTAAAAGGTGGTCATTCATATAATTCATGAGGCGCTCGTTATCGTTCGTTTTCTTGTGTTTTTTTTTTTTTCCTTTGATGGAGTTGTAAAGGAGGAGGGGAGATGAAGGTGGGTGGGTGGGTGGGTGGGTATGTGTTTTCGAGGAGAGACAAGGTGACTTTCATCTCTAAAGAATCATTGATGGAGATACATAACACACACACACACACACACACAGAGAGAGAGAGAGAGAGAGAGAGAGAGAGAGAGAGAGAGAGAGAGAGAGAGAGAGAGAGAGAGAGAGTAAATTTATTGACGTTTGACTTGTATTAGTTGAGTTGGGGGATCAAAAGAAATTTAGTTTACTGCAAGAATCAAAGGGTTGAAAGACCATCACTGATTCTGCGGATCCGGAACTCATCCTGTGCGAATTACTGATGTCTGTCTGTGTGCCTGTGTGTCTGGATGTGTGTCTGGCTGCTAATGTGCCTGTATGTGCCTCCCTCTATGTCTGTCTCTGTGTCTGTGTGAATATCTATCTGCAAACGTCGCTGTCTGTGCCTTCTATGTATGTTCGTGTGCCTGCGTGTTTGTCCGTACATCTGGCTGTCTCCCTCTACCTCTCTGTTTGTGTTTGCATGCCTGTGTTTGCATATCTGGCTGCTAACGTGTCTTTCTGTCCCTTGTATGTCTGTCTGTGTGCCTCTGTCTTTCTGCTATACTGTCCACATGTCTATAATACGACAGAGTGTTCTGGAGTTTTAAGCAGTGAAATGAAGAAGAAAGGAAGAACGACACTATGAACAAACTTATGAATTACTATAGTGAGAAACATAGGAGGAAAGAGTAAAGAACCTTGTGCAGCAGGAGGAGGAAAGGAGAGGCGTGTGGCAATCAAGTTCATAAGTAACCATGAAAATAAAGGATGTAAAATTATAACACATAAGAAGTCACAGTGGTTATTAAAGGGAAAGGATGCACATAAGACAGATATGATCGCAATATGACTGTCCCTTCCCCTCCTCGTTCAGAAGCGCTGTATGAGTCAATTCAGCAGGTCTCAGGAGCATAATTACTCTATATCCTCTCGAAATTTGCTAATATTAAAGCGCACTGATCATTTTGGCAAAGTTACTCTTACTCTTCACGGGCGTGCAAAGCGGTGGGGAGGAAGCAGCGCGAGGGTGGGGAGTTGTCTAACTTACTGCACCTTTTTGGCATAATAAATTGTGTGCCAGCCAACTCTTGTGGAGAAATTTACATCCTATGAAGCCAAAAAATAAAACACCTTAATATTTTCTTGAATTTTATGAGGTACTTCGATAACAACAAGCGATTTTAGTTTCTTTTTTTCTTTTTTATCTTGCTTATTTTTTTCACCAGTACTCTATCCTCTCACATAAAAGAAATAAGACAGAAGCTGTATTATTTAATTTTTGAACGTACATAAGAGAAGCAAATATTGGCTGACAATGCTCCAGTGTAAATTGATGCTTTCGACCGTGCAGTGTCCATCGAGAGAAGGTGATGAGTGAAGTTAAATGTCTTCCTGCTCATCACAGAACGCTTCAGTGCCGGCGTGACCTACACATAATCAATAGACCAAAGCAGAAATACAATGCTTAACATTTCTGTGTTTGGGGGGAAGATAAGATGGGGAGAATTCTAATATCAATAATTCACCAGTCAATTTAAAACTTCTCTGGATTTAATGCGCAACATTCTGCCGAACTTTTTCTTACCTTCCTTCTTTGTCTGACATAGATTTACGATCACACATCTGGCACTGCAAAAAAGATGGTGCCAATAAAAGATGACACCTTTTCACATGCTGCTATTCAGTAAAGTTAAAATTATTTGCACATATTTTTCACAACATCCAATTTTCGCCAGTATTATGATGTCTACTTGCAAATATGTCACCGAGTACAATAAAGCAAGAAAACCCATTTATTACAAGGCGTCCTGATAATTATGCAACTCATTCTGTAGTCGGCGAGGTTCTGACGCTTCATAACCAGCGGCAAAACGTGCTCTTCTTCAGTCACCTGCCAGTTAATATATGCTGCAGAAGCCTCGTCTAACAAAGGGACACAAACTCCTGAACACAAGCTTTGAAACGCGCTTCTCAAACACCGGCACGCCCGTCATCGAACCTTCACCTTGCCGGCCAGACTTTCAAGGATTGCATGTCCAGCGCCAGATGAGAAACATGAATCTTATCTCAAGACTTGTCTGTAACATCCTCAATTTTGGCATTGATGTTCAGGGAGCAGACAGCGCACACGTGGACACGGACTAGAAAAAGGTTGTTTCTTAAGATACTTTTTCTCTTTTTTTCTTGTCTTTTTTTTCTTCTTTTCTTCTTTATCTGCTTTCTTCTTCTTCTTCTTCTTCTTCTTCTTCTTCTTCTTCTTCTTCTCAATCAGTAAAAAAATAAAAATGGTGAATTACTCTTAACCTACAAATTAATTCTCATTGTCCGTTCCACGTATCATCCCAACAAACTGTGTAACCCTTGACCAGTCCCATCTACACATAAAAGACAAACACAGACAAATGCAACTGTTTAACAAAGACTAGTATAATGGCAAGGCGGTAACAATTTTTCGTGTTCTGATTAACTGAATCTTATACAAAAAATCACTTTAACGAAGAATTTATGAAGGAAAAATCTATCTTTCAATTTTCGCCATTTATACGTCTAGTGTTTGGCAAAGCTTCACGTCCCACACTGTTTGGGTTACAATTGAGCCCGTCATGCTTGCGTATATTTACAGTGATCCGGACTTCATTAGTGCAACAGACACAGCTAAAAAAAATGAGACGTGCTGAATTACGAAACGTTTGACTCACTTACCTACGAAAAAGACAGACAATTACAGGTATCTTGCTCTAACCTGACCTCTCTCTCGATTCCTAAATTGGCCTGGTATTTAGTCACATTTTTCTCTTGTGTTTTTTACTTATATTCTTTCGGTATTAAGAACGCCAATTACTGACGCGGGGTGCAGTAACTCTCTCTCTCTCTCTCTCTCTCTCTCTCTCTCTCTCTCTCTCTCTCTCTCTCTCTCTCTCTCTCTCTCTCTCTCTCTCTCTCTCTCTCATGAAAACACCTCCCTGTAATGTCAGGTTTACTCAGACACTTCACCAACGTTCAATTTTTTTCTCTCCATCCAACGTTTTATTTAGCGAGCCTCACAAGGGAATAGAGGCTGCGAGGGGTATTCTTTCCGAGAGGCATTCAACTGTTGCTACCACTATGGCGGAGAGAGAGGTGTGAGAGGTGTGTGTGTGTGTGTGTGTGTGTGTGTGTGTGTGTGTGTGTGTGTGTGTGTGTGTGTGTGTGTGTGTGTGTGTCCAGTCCAAACAGCGGAAGGTTCGGCACGTTTTCAAGGGTCACTAATGGGAAATAAATATTCAGTTATAAAAATAAGCCTCGAATAATTAGTGTTTTATTGGATGTTTATATAAAGATTATAGTCTGGTGTTGGCAACTCGATCATATAAATGAGTGTTTGAAATACACCATGCTTGTAGTGAGCCTTTTATATGTATTATTCTTTGTGTAAAAGAGGCCAAGGAAGAAAAAAGTTGAAAAGACTATAAAGATGTCAGTCCCTACAGAATAGTGACACAAGGACTAACAAAAACTGAAGAAGTGTCCTTGAAGTATTTAGGGAGAATTCTGAATGCATATATGTTAATGAATTCTGAACCACCAACACGTTTTACAATGAAATAATTGAATGAGAGCGAAACAGGAAGATTTATTTATATGAAAACGCGTTAAAAGTGCACACATGTAGTCGAATTTCGGGATATCAACACTAATTAAACAGAAATAATTAATTAAGTAAACCTGTATTATAAAGACCGATTTACGCATTAAATGTAGTTCACAATACAATCCTCTATTATGATCAACTCGAACTGGACAGAAACGATAAAATAGAGCTCTATTATAAAGATTCATCTGAGTATCAAATATAGTCCAAAATGCAATTCTCTATCACGAAACACGACTGAAAAATGACAAATACGAACTGACAATTAAATTACATCAGTGTCCCCTATAGGAAGCCTCACTACCACAGCGGCAAAATTTATTGAAGAATCGGAAGAGGAAACCTTTATGAGCCGCATTTCACTTCCCATAAAAATATTAAGCTGATTTCACTCAATGGCCACAAAATTGTAAACCAACAACAAAGGTCGTCCGGGAGATTAAATCATGTCAAAATTGCTGAAAATTGAACACAAGCCTTGAACGCTAAAGGAAAATTCGACGCGTGATATTCGGCGGGAGAGGGAAATAATAATAATATACCTGTAATTAATGAAGAGAGATGGAAGACATGCATCTGAACACACACACACACACACACACACACACACACACACACACACACACACGTGACATTTAACACAGAAGCGAAACAAAGCAAAAAATTATGACCACATCCCACGCACACTGATGAGAAAATGAATAAAAACATAAAATTAAAAATTAACGTAACAAGGGGTTCAAATAAGCGACCCATGTCCACGCAACAAAGAGAGAATAATTGAAACACAGACTGGCGAGGATAATCCGCCATGAACAGGAATGGTGTCGCAAAACTTACTAATCTGTCACACCACTCTCTCTCTCTCTCTCTCTCTCTCTCTCTCTCTCTCTCTCTCTCTCTCTCTCTCTCTCTCTCTCTCTCTCTCTCTCTCTCTCTCTCTCTCTCTCTAACACACATTTAAGTACTTGTCACCAGTATAGGTCTTAAAAACAGATAGCAGAATGCACAGACAACGACGTAAAGGTACTGCAGCCTTACCGGTCACAGGAACTAAAGGTTGCTGAGCGTTGCCTTGTCCCTGCACCACAAGGCAACAATTACATCGTTGTTTACTTATGTTCAATGGATTTTTCACCATAATTTTGCCAATGGGTTTTTTATTTTTTTCTGCTATATCTGCTTCACTTTATATTCTTGATGATTTTCTTAGGACCTCAATGAAAAATTCTACCAGTGAAGAGCACAAGTCCTGCTGAAATCAAAAGTAAAGCGAAGATCTTGCAGAAAGTTGAGAGGAATCAGAAAGCAAGCGTGGATTGGATGTGGTCAGCTGTGGAGAGTTGCTGTGGCGCAGTTGTTTCCCGGGCTGAATGCTGCTGCTATGAATGCTCCTGCTCGTTCATGCTAGGTGAGTCAACGTATCAGAGGCGGCGGGGTGGGAAGGTCGCCACGGGATGAACCACTGTCAACGTTGTCACCAATGGAAGGCAGTGTCGCTTCCTCTTGGGCAGAATCAGAGCTCAACCTGAAGGATTTGAACCAGTCTGTCGTGTCAGCTGGCGGGGTGCACATTTCCTCCACCAGCTGCTTGGACTTGAAAGTGGTTTGGTAACGTGCGGGCGGGAACATTCGCTGCTGGAGTCCGATACTCGTATACCTGGTGGCGCACACTGATGGTAGCCGCCACTAGCACCTCCTCCCGCTACTTCTATCACAACTAACACACTCCACACCATCCTCAAGTCACTCGCACTCCTGTCTCTACGTGACCTGCCACGCAAGTTCCTTTTTCAATTAACACGCCATGTCCTTAAACCCGCCTGTGTCCTTTTGATGGCCTGCCTCTTCCGTCTCTCGTCCCAAATTCAATCAGCGACGCAGACAGTTTTCCCCCACAGCAAAATTCTGGCGCCTTCATGCATACGTTATCAGTTAGTGTGCCGTGTACCTCAGGTGAGCCAGGTGAGCTGCTAATGAGTATTGATGTATGGAGGCAAAGGAGACGACGAAGGAGGAGGATGAAAAACACCTCGATAAAACTGAGGAAGAGAAAGACGAATATGAGAAGACGGAAGAAGAAGAGAAAGAACCCGAGAACAAAAGCGTGAAAGAGGAGGAAGAAGAACACCGAGGAAGAAGAGAAGGAACACAAGAAGACCGAGAAAGAATAGGAGGAAGATAAAGAGGAGGAGGTGCGGG
Source organism: Scylla paramamosain (assembly GCF_035594125.1). Lineage (NCBI taxonomy): Eukaryota > Metazoa > Arthropoda > Malacostraca > Decapoda > Portunidae > Scylla > Scylla paramamosain. The sequence goes on along the minus strand of NC_087158.1, from coordinate 28,197,009 downwards.
AAAAAGACGATAAGGTAGACGAGGGAAAGAAATATGAGAAGGGAGGTTTAGTCACGTGGTAAATTGTTAAACTTTTTAAAACTCAGTAAATTAATATTCCATAAAGATACTGTGTGTGTGTGTGTGTGTGTGTGTGTGTGTGTGTGTGTGTGTGTGTGTGTGTGTGTGTAGAAAGAAAGACAGAAGGGAGAAGACTAACTTGCAGTTTTAACCACAAATAAGAAAATGTTTCAAGGAAAGAAAATACAGAAATGAATGCAAATTGTTTCAATATACTTTGCCAGCGGACCATAAGAATGTGGACTGGAGAGAAACGAGGAGATAGAAGAAAAAGAAAGAGAAGAAGAATGAAGACGAGAGAGAGAGAGAGAGAGAGAGAGAGAGAGAGAGAGAGAGAGAGAGAGAGAGAGAGAGAGAGAGAGAGAGAGAGACAGTAATATTGTAGCGTTAGTTGGGAGTGCCGCTTGGGGGATAAAGTCGAGGCGAGGATGGTGAGGAAAGACTAAATTTGCGATAAACTTTAACACGGTAGACTGTTGACGGGCCTCGGTGGGGTTTTTAGCGATGATTGGACGGGGTAAGACTGGGACGGGGTGGGCTGGGCTGCGGCAGGCTGTGGAAGGCTGTGGGAGGCTGGCTGAAGGTGAGTGTACTAAGTGAAGGACGGTGGGGGAGGAAAGACGGTGCTGATGAGAAAAGCGAACTACAAGAGGTGCTTTTTGGTAATGTAGTAGTAGTAGTAGTAGTAGTAGTAGTAGTAGTAGTAGAAAGGGTATTATTGTAATAGACAGCAGTTGCAGTTATGGTAGAAGAAAGAAGAGGAGGAGTAGGAAGAGGAGATAGATAAGGAGATGGATAAGGATGAGGACGAGAAGGAGGTCGAGGACGAGGACGAGAAGTAGAAGCTCGAGGCGTACCAGAAGTAGCATTACCAATAATACATGGACACTAAGCATGAATTCTCGCAACACAGAGAGGGCATTAGAGTATGAAAGGTTTTGATACCAACCCTCAGAGCATGATACAGACGGCTTAGCTCTTATACAAACCCACACTGTGCCAAGTAAGTGGAATGACTATATTTGAAAGTCTACCCAGAACTCACCACCATAGCTCTCACATGCTTCCGGAAACCTTTAATCTCTTCACTAACGAGAGTAATAGTAGTAGTGATAAGTAATAGTCTATTTGCCGAGAAGTTACAAAATTCTAACATACCCGTAACTTACAATCTAATGCATTAAGATACGAAGTTAGAAAGGGAGAAACTGACTAAAAACAAGTGGAAAACCAGACCTATTCACAACAAAATACGATGAATAATAATAGGTAATCCAACCACAGCAATCTTTTACAGCTCACACGTCACTGGCAGCCACTTCACCGCAGCTATAAACCTTTGAACCTCATCTCCATTTACTGACGAATTACTATTACTGACCCCAAGCTTGCCAATACACCCGCGAGACGCTAATTCTATCAGCGTCTGCTTACATGATTAATGCTGGGTAAGCAACAATAACCTAATATGATTACTTCAGTTCCAGCCATTATCACACCCGCATCACATTATACTGAGGCTCCCTGTGTTCAAGCGTGCAGTGGCGTGGAGTGGGATGCTGTTAATACATATGGAGTGTGGTACAATTCACCTGCGTAGTAAATATATCTGTTTATAAGGTAGGGAATTTGTGGTAGTAATGTAAATAAGAGTGCTCGTAGGATTTCAGTGTAATGTGATAATATTGGTGATATAGCTTTTGAAAAACCATGTATTTGTGTTACGTTCATTTAATAATGACACTTTTCGTTATTCTTGGGGCACGTTGTGGGTTTTTATTTTATTTTATTTCATTTGATATTAGTTTAGTTTAATTATATATTTTTTTATCCTTCACCGCTTTTCCTGTGATATAAAAGAGAGAAAAGACGTATTATTACTTATTTTTTTTATTTATTCATTTAATTCTATTTTATTATCATTATTATTATTTATTTATTATTTTTTTTTTCAAGGAAGCATGTCACCCTCACCATTTCGAGTCTTCACCATCAAGTACTTAATAGCAGTACGCGCGGCATTCACGTTTACCGTCACTTGTTGGAGGAAATAACGAACTGCACAATAGGAACAAACAAAACATCAATTTAACTCTCACTCCCAAAAGAATGAGTCGTGACAGGAAGACGCAGTATATTCCACTTTCTTACTTTCTCTCTTTTAGTTTTTAAAGTTAAATCTGTCGCATTGAGAGAGAGAGAGAGAGAGAGAGAGAGAGAGAGAGAGAGAGAGAGAGAGAGAGAGAGAGAGAGAGAGAGAGAGAGAGAGAGAGAGAGAGAGAGAGTGTGTGTGTGTGTGTGTGTGTGTGTGTGTGTGTGTGTGTGTGTGTGTGTGTGTGTGTGTGTGTGTGTGTGTGTGTGCGCGCGTAACGGTTCTATACGTGCCTGTGCGTCAAATTATTCGGGAAAACGAGATTGTTAGTGCACACATAATATGCTATTCCCTTTACTACTTGAGAGCTACAAGGATTCTCTCTCTCTCTCTCTCTCTCTCGCTCTCTCTCTCTCTCTCTCTCTCTCTCTCTCTCTCTCTCTCTCTCTCTCTCTCTCTCTCTCTCTCTCTCTCTCTCTCTCTCTCTCTCTCTCTCTCTCTCTCTCTCAGGAGACGCCCCCTAGTTTACAAACACAAAGAGTGGATACAAGCTTGGAGAACTTCAGTGGAGTGTGTGAGGAGGGAATGTGGTGCTGGGAAAAACACCTTGAGTGGATGTGTGAAGGGCAGCGAGATAAGAAAGGGGAGACTATGGGGAGGAGGAGCAGAGAGAGAGAGAGAGAGAGAGAGAGAGAGAGAGAGAGAGAGAGAGAGAGAGAGAGAGAGAGGATATTCAACTTCTCGAATTACTAAAAATCTCGAGACACCCGCAGTGACTTACAAAGCAGAGGAGATAAGGAAAACTGAAAGGAATACACACGGAGAGAGAAAGACGAATGGAAAGAAAAGCAAGAAGACAAGACCAGGGGAGGGAGCGGAAATAAATATCAGGAGAGGAAAGATGCAAATGTTGAGAATGAGTGAAATCTGGATAAAGAGAATGAAAGGAGAGTGGACAAGGGAAAGAAGGAAAGGAGGAGGAGGAGGAGGATCACACACATACACACACACACACACACAATGCTATTTGATATACATGACCCAGCACTTAAGTCGATGTATACAAAAAAGGTTCCTTAATGTGTTTCTCTTTCATTACTTTCTAAAATACTGAAAAAAAAAACCTAACAAAATCTCTGGACGCAAATGTTCGTTTTTTAATCATCATCCTTATCTTTTTTGGTGTGTGCGTTGCCAGAGATCGCCAGACTGCAACAAATAGAGATATTGTTCTAGTCCTTTGTTCTGTTCCTTATGGTCTTATAGAAGCTGCCATGCGTCGATCAACTGGTCTTTTGCACTCTCCTTCTTGCCTTCCTAGCATGTCCCCTCACCCCTTGTGCCATGTTCCCTCACCATGCATTCCCAACTCCCCTCACTCCTTATCCCACGTTCTCAGCTCTCTCAGTTCTCACGTGCCCACCAAATAAGACACGACGGCGAAGGGTTTGAGAATACAGACATGAAAACAGTAAGTTCCCGCACTACTACTTCGCCTGTCTTGAAAGCACTGCAGGCTTTGAATGATGCATGCGTGAACAAAAAAGGAAGGTCGTGGGGAAACACCCTTTCTTCGTCCGCAGCGGTTTCTCTTCAATACATCTTTGCGTCTATAATGCCGAGGACCCAGTGGAGGACCCAGTCACGTATCGGAGGAATGGGAAGGGCGCGGCAGTGGCAGGCTAGGTGATGTATGAATGCAGGTAAGATGCTGCGGGTGGGGAGAGATGGATGATACGGTGATGAAAAGTGGATGTTACGGCGATGAATGTTCTGTACGTGGGGGGAGGAGGAGGAGGAGGAGGAGGAGGAGGAGGAGGAGGAGGAGGAGGAGGAGGAGGAGGAGGAGGAAGAGGAGGAGGAGGAGGAGGAGGAAGTGGTGCAATAACTCCTACGCCTGTCATGATGCGCCCTCCGACCTTATCATCTGCATAAAGTCTTGCGTGTCTTATTTTCATTTCTATGTACTCTCTCTCCTCTCTCTCTCTCTCTCTCTCTCTCTCTCTCTCTCTCTCTCTCTCTCTCTCTCTCTCTCTCTCTCTCTCTCCACCAAAGTCTAGTCAGTCAGTTAATTTCAGGTGAGTCGAATAAGTCTCCAGGTTTCATCATCGCAGGTTAGTGTAGTCAAGTCGCCTGGTCAGTTTACAGTCTGTTCAATAAGGTCAGGTTTCAAAGGTTGCTTATCTGACAGTCATAGTCATCTTACTCCTAACAATTTAACGAAGTCTACTGAGCACAGAGATTTTTAGCAGGTTAGTAAGGTTAGGTCTGCTTACAGTATATTATTGTGGCAGTACGGTCAATCTTCACACGCTGTTAAAGTAAGAATTGCAACCACACTCCTAAAAAATTATAGAAGTCGAGTGAATTTGGAGATTTTGACAAGCAGTGAAGTTACTCGTAGTTTGCTTACAATCTCTCATCACGGCAGTTTGGGAGTGTTTAGTTAAGAGTCGATTCATTCTAGTCAGGTAACATTAAGGAAGGCTGGAAGACGCGAGGCAGGGGAGCCAAACCCTCAACGAAAGATGGGATAGGTGCTTATTTCCATCTACTTCCATAATAACAGGACAATAAGACCTCACTAAGCTCCCGCTCCATTAGAGACAATCCCTCTCAACGTCAGAACACATTTTTTTGCCATATTAAGAAGTAAAGAAACACACACACACACACACACACACATACACACACACACACACACACACACTGCCATTTGATCTGGCGTACGAATTATAGTCGAACATACTCGTAAATTTCTACCTTATAATGTTATTCTTCTTTTAGCGTACACTGACTTTCTTCCTTATCGCCAAACACTTTCGGTTTGTGAAATTAAAAACTGCCAAATTATAATCGGGCACAAATTTTTCTGATGCTTTTTCGTCTTTTCACTTAAAATATACTCAATAATCTGATTCCTCATTCTTAAAAGATTATAGCCTCTCTACCTGTTTCAGCATATCTCACTACATAAAGAAACATAAGAATATAATGGAATCTAGGATAAGCCAGTAGGCCTACACGTGACCGTCCCTGTAAATTTAGATCAAGCCAGCATTCCTCTCCATAAATAATTTTTTTTTTAAAATTCCGTATTGACTAAGCACTAACAACCTGATTCCGGTCATCCACCCCCTGAACCAAGCACGGACCCAGACCCTCCTTCTCCGTTACCAATCATAACCGGCGAGGTGACACAAAGGATCACAGCCTAACACCATGAAAGGCAACCTGCATTCAATCCTAACCAATTGCCATTTCCGGATGTGGTTTTGAAGGCGGATGAGTCATCGACCTGATCCCCACACTATTTCAACTTGTGAATAGTCAGATTTGCAGAGGGCAGTGTTAGTCTGTCTAGCTAAAGCCCATTGCATTCACTATACCAGTGTTATTTTTTTTTTTTTTATAACATTCAGGGCAATTTTTTAATATTCCATAACCTTTTTACATCGTTCAAAAATTTTGCATGTCACTACGTATTGATAAATTCGTGTAAGAGGATTTACGAATAAAACACCAGGGAACGCAAGGCCCAGCTACAGAGTGACTGTACAGTAGCACCTCTCCTTCCATCCACAATTTGGCTACGGCGGCCGTGACTCTGCTTCGCATCATGCTGCCATTGGTCCTTCTGAGTATTCCCCTCCCCTCACTCCACGAGCCATTAACTTGTTGAGAGACTTTCATGCGGAACTCCATTAAAAGTCTTGAAAGTTAAGGTAAAACAAGCTCTTAATCTCCCCTCTGCCTACTGTTCCTAACACGGCGATGAAATGAGGTTGGCTAACATTCTCTTCTTTTTAATAAGCAGATCTGGCAAAGCTTCGTTCATTAGGTGAAGTGGTTAAGGTAAACATGTCCCTAATCTCTCCTCTGCCAACTGTCCCCTAACACGGCGGTTAAAGTGAGGTTGGCTGACATTTTCCTCCTTTTTAGTTAGCAGATCAGGCGGACCTTCACTCATCAGGACAAGTGGCAATGTAGCGAGTGTACTGTGATCCCTGCCGCCCCTCCGCTCCCTCGCACCTGATGGCTCTAAACTTACTGAAGGGAGAAGCTAATGTTCCTCGCTTCATTCCGCCTTCGTAGTTAATTTCAGACGAGTGTTCTGTCACCGTTTGTGATTTAATAGAGTGAGATGTATTTGTACTCCATCCTTGCCAGCACACACACACACACACACACACACACACACACACACACACACACACTTGATGACTACATTACTCATTTCCATTTTTCCCTTCTCTCTGCATACAAATTGGCTCTCTCTCTCTCCTTTCCCTATACTGTATATGTATCATTTGCATTATAATGATGAAATATGTAGGTATCAATCTCTCTCCCAAACACCGGAGTAATATTCTATCTCGACCAGCGTTTTGTTTCTCTGATTTTCCATTTTTTTTTTTATTTTTTTTAGTTTTCCCGCGGCATATACATTTCTTCCCCACTATTATTCAATATGCAAGTAGGCTTCGCGAGTCTCTCGAACGAGCTATTCTCCAATTCAAGCATTCCCTTTGCTTTGTTTCTGTGTTACATTTTTCACATTCAATCCGCCAACACATTTCCCGTTGTAAGGAAACAAGCGCAATCCTCTTTACGCGTGGCTGGATTATTCTCTCTTCTATTCCCTAGTGACCTGCTTCTGTCTTCCTGCATGCAATACTCCTCATCTGCCTTGCGGTCACGATGAAAATTCAACAAAGTTCTTCCCCTCACACTGGAAACTAAGCCTCACCTGCGGTTTGTGTGTCCTCATTACCTCTTTCCTGCCTTGTGGGGTGATAGAGGGCATCTTTCCCTACAGGCTTGCTTCGTGTGCTTAACGCGATCCTTTCCCTCCCTTCCCATGCCAGTGATGTTTCTATGAAGTTCATCTAGTATTTTCGATTAGTTATATACACATCTGTCATGTTTTCAGTTTCTATTTTTCATGGAAACATTATTAATTCTGCATCACAACATTTAGTATTTCACTGGTCACTTCTCAGCAGCGTGGGGCGTGTGTGAGGGCACAGACCTGGATGAGTAGCAGCAGCAGGGAATGAAAACTGTCACCCAATAAGTGTTTTACACGACAAAAAGAACTTACATTTGCTTACGAAATCGGTGAAAAGTCAAGTGAAAACTAAATGAAAAAACGAATACATGTCGACATTCAAATAACTTACATAAATTACGAGTGAAAAAGCAGAATAGTCCAGAGAAAATAAATTGACAACTCTCGGTTTTACTCCTCCTCCTCCTCCTCCCTCTTTTTTTTTTTTTTGTAGGCATTTGAGCTTGTTTCTTTTGTCCATTTTTTTTCCCCTTTCCTGAATTATCTCATGCAGAAAGGAGAAAATGTTGTACTGTATTTACAAATTGTTTATTGCACTGGAGAAAAAAAAAAATCACTGAATCTCGAAAAACTCAAAAAGAGAAGCAAACTGAGCAAAGAGGCAAGGAAGTAAGGACAGAAAAGACACACCATTCCATAGCAAAATAAACTTGTACCCTGAAATCTCAATGAGCGAGAAGGGCAAAGAACCTAACACACACAAATCCCTTAAGAGACACTTCCACTGCTCGAATCCCAGGAATACACACTAATTAGACCTTTGAATACCTTGCCAACCACACCTGCACTCTCAAGCCCCCAGTGAAGAGAAGAGAGGCAAACAATTCAACTCACTCTAAACACTTCAGGGGAACTCTTATTGCTCGAGTCTAAGGAAAATTAAATAACTAGATCCTAGAACACTTACGGTCACCTCTCGTATCCGGAGAATAAATGCTACAAACAACACAGGCGGATCAAAGGAAATCGGACTCTGGCAAGGCATGATAGACTTTGATCGTCTGGGTAACGTAACGTGTCTCATCATGCATTAACGCTATTCCGGGAAGCACTTCAAGAACAAGCTAACCACACACACACAAACACAACGTGCACTATCTCTCTCTCTCTCTCTCTCTCTCTCTCTCTCTCCTCTCTCTCTCTCTCTCTCTCTCTCTCTCTCTCTCCTCTCTCCTCTCTCTCCTCTCCTCTCTCTCTCCATCACAGTTGTACGCCAAGTTAACAGCTTCTTCCACATTTATTACCAAAGAGAAAGAAAAATAAAAACAGCCGTTTCCTGTCCCATAATGAGCTTCGGGTCTAGATGAGAGGAAAAAAAATCATTATGTAACATTTTTTTATTTCATTTTCCACAAGAACGACTTGCATATATTATCAACGCTGAATACAAATTTTAAACTTTTTTTCCCTTTCATAGTAAGAAAATTATTATGAGCCTGGCTTTGAAAATGAATGTATCGCCCATGGAGGGAAAAAGATAATGTGATTTTGGAGGAAGGAAGAATATTGCATGCAGGGATAAAGAAAAATTATGAAAGTACTGATAAAAATTAAGGAGAGGATGATGATGATGATGATGATGATGATGATGATGATAACAAAGCAGTAGCAACAGCAGCAGCGGAACAAGAAGACCAAGAACAACAAGAACATGATAATGATGATAATTATGAGAAGGAGGAGGAGAAAAAGAGGAGGAAGAGGAGAATAAAAAAAAATACCTCAACCACCACCACCACCATACCCACCAACACCACCACAAGCACCCAAACCAATAACCCAACAAACAAACACATGGCCTTCTGACCTCCTAACCCCCATTGAACCAGGTATCAGCACAAGTTCCCATTCTTCTCCCTTTCCTTCCACCCACCCTCCTCAAGTCACACCCGTCCGCAGCTTGCCACCACCACCCTCACTCCAGGGTCACCGTCCCCCGTCCCCGCCTTCCCGCCACTAACTTACGAGCCGCCCAAGTCCGCAGCGCGTTGGGTAACTTTTCTTCCTGCTCACAAGGCCGCGAGGAATGTTGCTTCACTATAAACTTGCGTCCGCTTTGACCTGCAATACCGGCCTTTTGTCCAGCTCCTTCCTACATTTTCTTTTCTTCATGCCTTCGTTCCTTCATTCATTCTTCCTTGTCTTCCTTTCTTCATTCATTCATTCCTTCTCTCTCACTTGCATTCCTTCCTTCACTTATTCTTGCTTGCCTTTATTCTTTCATTTCTCCATTCATTCTTCCTTGCCTCTCTGCTTCTATGTTTGTCTCCTTTCCTTTCTTTCTCCCTTTTGTCCTTTTTTTGTCTACCTGCCTACCTGTTTGTTTCCCAACCTGTCTCCCTGTATCTCTTCTCTTCTTTCTTTTCCTTCCTTAATTTCTTACCACCTTACTTGTTTCTTTCCTTCACATTTCTACGTATTGCCACATTCTGCACTTTAAGAAAAAATATATGTCGCAAACAGTCGTGTGTGTGTGTGTGTGTGTGTGTGTGTGTGTGTGTGTGTGTGTGTGTGTGTGTGTGTGTGTGTGTGTGTGTGTGTGTGTGTGTGTGTGTGTGTGTGTGTGTGTGTACAGTGTAATGCGTGCGTGTACTCCCATGGTGATTAATAGCTCAGGTGTATTCGGTAATTAATGGCCAGTTATCAGGTGACGATGGTCATTAATAAGGACAGGTGCTCCCCCATCCATGCACGCGGCGGGACCGGACCAGGGCAAAAATGACGCTAATAAATCGCTGTAATCACTCTTTATATTTTCCTCCTCCCCTTCTGCCTTGGCTTCTGCAGCGGGAAGAATAAAGTAGATATATAGCAGAAGCAGCAGCAGCAGCACCACACTCGAAAATTTAACTCCATTACAGGACAGAATCTCAACCAATATTGAAATCTCTCTCAGTGACCTCCCTTCGCTTCGTTCAGGTCAGCGAGAGAGACGAAAAGCAGGATAAAAATAACTGCAAACATGGGTCTCTAGTTGAGCGACGTTAACTCGACCCTCAAGTTACATACAACGAGCGGTGGCAGCCCGTGGGTGTTATCAGGGCGGATATTGCAGGAACACGGCCACACGGATACGCCTCCCTCCCGTGCAGTGCGTGGGTCGCGAGTGGGAGTGTGCTGATCAGCGTTAGTCCAGTCACGGATCGTGTGTGGCGTGTTTCAGGAATAAGCTGCGGGGTGTTTATGAGGAAGAGACATCGGTGGGAGCAGATTTTATGACAGTGTGTGTGTGTGTGTGTGTGTGTGTGTGTGTGTGTGTGTGTGTGTGTACAGAGTAATTACACTACATGCATTTTTCTCTCCCTGGTGATGATGGACGATCAATGAGATTCAGAACACGAAGAATTGGTCTATTTTGTCTTTTATGCATCATAGCTCAAGATTCTCTCTCTCTCTCTCTCTCTCTCTCTCTCTCTCTCTCTCTCTCTCTCTCTCTCTCTCTCTCTCTCTCTCTCTCTCTTCTTAACTTAATCGCCAAATCTCCACACGTTCGCCTGGGCTGTCCCGCTCAATGCCTCGTTGGTACTCAAAAGTGTGGAGGACGGAGCTTATCTGCGGCCATGTAAATGTGGTGCGCGGCGTCGACAAGATGGCCAGATAGCGGGACAAAGCGGGGCGCGCGGTGATCACGGTATCAGGAGAGGGAATCAAGATGCACGCCAGGGAGAGATCGCTCGAGGCTCCCACCGACACTTCTCCTGCTTCTTTGACGACAATAGCGCTGGGAGAAGGAGAAGGAGAGGAGTGAGAGAGGAGAAGCACACACGGGGATAAGAGGATCGGAGGACAGTGGTGTTATCACGCGATCAGTAAGAGTAAGAGAAAAGAAATACTAATTCACTACGTATTTCAAAAGTTTTTATCTGGCTACGCACGCACTCACTCACTCACTGATTGACGAGATTATTGGAAGCGAGCCATAAAAATTCTCCGGTACAAAAATGAGTGATTTTTTTTTCTTTTCTTTTTTTATCTTTTTATCTATTTGCTGATCACGTCTTCCGCCACTCGTTTGTTACCGATATTATGGAGGAGTGGCTGGCGCGGCTGGGCTGGAATGCTGACAAAGGCGGTGTGGTCTTTCCAAACATACTACTTTATAACCCCGCCAGGCTGTTTGTTACGTGAGCACGGCCCCATGTAACAAATTGCTGCGGCACCTTAAACCAATCAACCAATCAACTAATCAATCTTCTTTTTCACTGCTAGTAAATCTTTCCAATAATAACGTACAATTTTTTAGAAGACTTATTTTTCGTCGGACATAATTTAAAAAAACACATTTCTGTAGCTTAACAAAGACTAGATTAGTTCCATATTCTTTCTTTATGTCCACCCAAATATCTTATCACAGTGATCTCAATGTTAAGAAAATAAGACCACGGCAGTACAAGAGTCAATGCTTCCTACATGAGCACGGCACCACATGACCCGCTGCCTCGGTATCTTAAATCAATCAAGGCTGAAAGACTCGACAGCTCCTCGGTTGTCAGTGCTGTCTTCAAAAAGTCATCTAGTAAGGATTGAATCTTGGAACTGCGAAGACTACTCGTAACACAAACACTACGCTATATGATCCGTCAATACTGCATCTTATATCAGTCAAGGTCAAAATATTAGTAAACTCTGTGGTATTAGTGTTGCCTATAGTAATCAAACTAGTGAGGGTTGAATTTAGGAACAGCAAAGGCTAATGGTAATACAAACACTACGCCATATGTTCCGTTCCGTTCAGCGACATCTTATACAAGTCAAGGATGAACTGCTCGAAAACACCATGATATAAGAAAAGCCTTTGGAAATTCAACAGCTAAGGGTCAGATCTTGAACTCCAAAGGTCACTCGTAATACAAACACGACGCTTACTGGTGCGGGCGTTGCTGTTCCTGGCAGATAAGGATTTATTGCCGAATAATTTTACTGACTTCGAGTTTATATTTCATGCAAAGACACAAATAGCCCATAAAATGGTGTGTGTGTGTGTGTGTGTGTATGTGTGTATGTGTGTGTGTGTGTGTGTGTGTGGATGAAACATAAATCGCACACAGCTCGCGTCTCCTATTTGAAATGTTAAGGGACAAAAATATCATCGCTCAAGAAGCAAGTGTTATTAGATCTTCAAAGACCCTTCTTAGTTTCAGGCTTGTTGCAAAAATATAAACAACAGAATGGAAAGACCAGAAATTAATCTCTCTCTCTCTCTCTCTCTCTCTCTCTCTCCTCTCTCTCTCTCTCTCTCTCTCTCTCTCTCTCTCTCTCTCTCTCTCTCTCTCTCTCTCTCTCTCTCTCTCTCCCCCTCCTGGACAGCATATATAACACACTACACCCACTCACACACACACTAACAAACATACGTAAACAGAGTATTGACACAAACACTACACTAGAATAGCAATAACGCACAAGGGAAGCCAACGAGCGCCACCTGCCTGTCTGCTACCACACTACACGTCACACAAGCCAGGCAAATGCGTCCCTTTCACCTTCTCCCACCACCAAAGTGAAGGCGGAGGAGAGAACTAAAGTCACAGCAGTGGTGATTTGGTGTAGCGGAGGCACCGATCATCTGGCATTTGTGTGTGTGTGTGTGTGTGTGTAAGGGTGCGCAATGGTCTGCTATTCGATAATAATAATAATAAAAATAATAATAATAATAATAATAATAATAATAATAATAATAATAATAATAGTAATAATAATAATAATAACAGTAACATTCACCATCCATCCATATCCATCTCTCTCTCTCTCTCTCTCTCTCTCTCTCTCTCTCTCTCTCTCTCTCTCTCTCTCTCTCTCTCTCTCTCTCTCTCTCTCTCTCGCCGTACAAACATATCGTCCACATGACATCAACATAAAAACATGATAACTCTTCCTGAAAATGTGGGTTTGTCAAATACACACACACACACACACACACAATTTCGTATTTTCATTTCCCCCAGTTGCATTTCCCGCATTTTTACGGTTACAATTTTAATGCAAGCCATGACACAAAACTGGCGCTAATGTCGCATGTTTTTCATTTGGCTGCACACACACAAAAAAGGTAGCAAATTCACAGATTAATGTCTACAAGTGATCGAGGGAGTTTATTATCCAGGTAAGTGAACGAGGAAGTCTGGAATGCTAGTTGGTTACAATAGAATGTGTAGGTTAAAAAGTAGAATGCATAGGATGAAAAATTAAGTGTGAAAGTTACAAAATAGAATGCATAGGATAAAATAAATAATAAATAAAAAAATAAGTAATAATATAAAAAAAAAATAATAAATAAAAATAAATAAAATAAATAAAAATAAAAATATGTAGGTCACAAAAAAGAATGCATAGGTAACAAAACAATGAATGAGTAAACAATTCAATACACCTTCACGTCCTTTTATTAACCCATTCCTAACTAATTACACTTACCTATTTCTTAATCCCCTCTTTCGCATCCTTATCTACCAACTGCTGACTAACCATATCTAACTAATTCTTACCCCCGCACATTTTTTTTTTTAAACAGCGTACGGCACCAGAAAGGCAGAGGGTTAAATAATACGGACATAAATATGCAGATTAAAAAGCCACGCTCGTAAAAAACGCCAATGAGCATAAATCGAGGGACACAAAAATGGTGTGTGAATATGACAAAAAATGGCGCAGCTAATAATGGTTTCCGTGTAGAATATTAATTGCATATTTCATTAATCATATTCCCGATCTAATTACGAAGGAAGATGAAGGTGGTGGTGGAAATTATTATTATGATGATGATGGAAGTCGTGGCATTTATGACGGTGATGGTAATGGTAGTGATGGTGATGGTGATGGTGGTGATGATAATGACAGTGAAGGATACGACGGAAATATCACACGTCTACCAGTCTGCCGCTAATCATGGAGGGAAAAAAGATGCTAAGAAAACGACAAAGTGATAATCCAGTGCGTTGGAGTTTCATTATTGTACACGCGCACTGCAACTCAGGCACGAGACCTTCACTGCCAACCTTAAAAACTTTGCATTACGTTCCTCATCTTCACCATGAAATTAAAATGGACAGGAATGATTGCAGGAACGTCACATTAACCACCCCACACTTGCAATATTCATCACATATCCTTGACCTTTCAAATAATAACAAAGGACGAGAGATGATCTTACAAACATCTGAAAACAAAGGTTGAGATTGTGTAAATACTTAAACCACAAAATCATAGAGACAATACACAGACTTAATCACATTCTGGTAAAAGAAAACATTGAAAGAGTAAAAAAACAGGAAGGACCACAGAAAAGCAGAGAAAATAATGGAAAACTTGGATGAAAATAAGGAAATAAAAAGGAAAGAAAGGAGCATTCGGAACCATGACGGAGTAAAGAGCAAAGAGGAGAATTTCACGTCAGAGGAAGACGAAGAGAAGGAGGAGGAGGATGATAGATTACAAGAGCATGTGTCTTACCTGGCAGACAAGCAAAGCCCTGGACACCTACTCAGAGCCAGCAGGGAGCCATTACCGCCGTCTGAAACCTGACGAGGAGGCAACAGTACTTATTCTTGTCCCTTCGTCAGTTGTGTACAAGAGCTGCTTCTTTAAACTCTTCATATCCTTCTCACTCTTCCTTCTTTCTTCTCTTACAGCAGTTCCTTTTCCTCCTCACTTCTCTTCTTCTCCCTCTTCCTTTTTCCTTCTCCCACTTTTCTCCCACCTACTTTTCCTTCCTCCTCCTCCCTTGCCCCCGGTGCTGGGCTCATCTTCCTGACGCCCTCTTGAAGTGACTGACGGTCGTGTGTCAGACGTCACTCCTCTTGACCTTCTGCGTGTGTGTGTGTGTGTCGAACATGAGCCCCTGAAAGCTTGTTTATCTTGCATTCCTCAGTTTCTGCATTTTCTTACCATTTTCTTTTTTCTTTTCTTTCTCCTCCGTCCGACACATTTTTTTCCTCTTTTTAATAGTAGAACTTGTTTTCATCTCTTCTTTTTTTATCATGTATATCCTTCATTATTCGGCCTTGTGCACCTGTCTGAACTTGGGAAATGAGGTGTCATGAGAGCAGCACATCCGGTAACTGGCGTGTAATGGAAACAAGTGAAGTAACTGACGGCGTAATGGAACCAACAATAATGTGATCCGAAATAATTTGCGTGATGCGTCAAGTTACTGGACTGCAAACAAATGACGAAGGCTCTTAAAAGGATATATAACTAATTGTTCAAAGTAAAGCAAATGTCCAAGCTGAAAAAAAAAAAGAAAGAAAGTTTGGGAGATATAAAAGGAATTAAATTGTAAGTAAAGTAAAGAGTGCATGTTTTAAGAAGGTAGAGAATGAGGATATAAACAATTACACTAAGTTAACCAAATATTAAAAGCTCAAAAAAAAAAAAAAAGGAAAGATTAGGAAATAATACAAGCAACTAAATAGATTTTTTGGTAAGTGAAGGCTGCACGTTAAAAAAAAAAAAAAAAACAGATAATGTAAATACAACTAACTGCACAAACTAAAACAAACGGAAACTCAAAAAGAAAGATTGGAAGATATAACACCAATTAAACTGCAGGTAAAGTGAAGGTGCTCGTTCTTAAAGAAGGGAATGACCATATACAGGAAAAGTGTATGGGTGACGCTGCCATCGCCTCAAGACAGATGAAAACGTATTCTGAGGGGGCGTTTGTACAGAAAGGCGAGGAGAGCGGAGGTGGAGGAGCGGTAAAAGATGCAAGAGTGAAGAAAATGCGATAAGAGAAACAGGGTAGGACGGTGTATGAAAATTAATAAGTAATGAAATTCAATAACAAAAGTAAAAACACGGAAACATGAAGGTAGATTGAGAAAATAATTAAAATTAGAGGCGTGGAAGCAGAAAATTAATATTACGAGTGGTAGAATTTGAATTGAGCCTACGAGGAGGAAAAATCATGGAGAGAGAGAGAGAGAGAGAGAGAGAGAGAGAGAGAGAGAGAGAGAGAGAGAGAGAGAGAGAGAGAGAGAGAGAGAGAGCAAATATTCAAAGGAAGCAATTCCAAAACATCAAATAATGAGGCCAACTAAACAAAACAGAAGAAGCGAAAAACGTTATGCAACCCATTCATATAAGCTTCATATCTTCCTCCCTCTCCTTCGCTCTCCTTGCACTGCCTGGCTGTACGCGTAACCTGAGCCTGGCACACGCAGATCAGCCGCTCCTCCTTTGGCCTTCCCGAACACAATGTGACAGGGAACATATGCACTGGGGAAGTGAAGTAAAAATGAAGATAGAGTGAAAAAAGTAAGCCAATTTTTGCGTGAAGATCATAGGATTTTATTAAGGAAGTAAGCAATATTGATAAATGTAAGAAAGAGAAAGGAGGAAGAGAGGAAACATATCCACACTGACAAAAAGTGAGTGACAACAAAAACTACACTAAAAAAAAACACTTTCTGCGCCTCTCAAACGACAAGACAAGGCACTTCATCCCCTTCCCTTTCACTCAAAAATACACCGAGCTTCCCCTGCCCACAGAAAAAGAAACCCTCCCTCCCTGCTGACATGACACCCAGACACACACAACACCACGGAAAACGAAGCAGAAAGATAAAACAGAAAACGAACACTAGTACACTAATCGTTCTTATCAGGAGTAACATTTTCGCTTCGCTGCTCTCATCTCCCTAAAGCGCTCACTCTCTTTCTCTCTCCCTCCCTCCCTCTCTCTCTCTCTCTCCCGTCTTGCGCGATAAGCTACAATGGCCACTTAAGAGCAAGAGCAAATAGCAAAGTGCCTGGGGAGAGTTGAAAAAGAGTTCTCCTTCCTGACTAATGAACCAACGGCGGTGCTTTTGTCAACGTCAGCCAATCAAAGGGGAGAGAGAGCGTGGTTTGTGGATCCGCTACTCTCAGGAACGTAATATCTGCTTTCTCTCTCTCTCTCTCTCTCTCTCTCTCTCTCTCTCTCTCTCTCTCTCTCTCTCTTTTGCATCCTGCCCAGTTCCGCCCATTCTTGCCTCATTCCACCCACCGCTAGTATCCCTCCCGCCCTTCACCCAGCTCAGCACACTCCCGCCGTCCTCGTCCTTCACAGCTTCAGCCAAGGTCAAATTGCACATATCGCTGCATCAGACCACACTTCACTAGGAGGTCAGTGTCCCCCGGCAGTTTCCCCACGACATCCGGGACCCGATGCGGCACAGGCGGGCGAGACAGACGTGGGAATCATTGGCCCGTAACACCCCGCGTTCTGTTCCTCATTCCTGCATTGTTTGGACTCATAACTGCTGGGTTAGAAAAAAAAAATTCTAAACCGGCAAAGTTGTGCTCTTGTTCAGTGTGAAATGTTTGGTTCAAGGACATGAAAGCAATACATGTGCCGAAGCATGTCACAATGATTCAACAATTGTCACGCTTCAACATTTTCCAATATATGTAGCTAACCGGTGTGCCTCCCTCCCTCCCTGCCTGCCTGCCTGCCTCCGTACCCATCCGTACTCCTCCCTCCCCTTCTCCTTCCCTGCCGCTGTGATGTAATGTCTTCTGAAATATTCTGGAGTAGAATATCGCGGTGACGAACCGCCTCACAATTCTGTAAAGGTCTGAAGATATTTTCCAGGCGAATTCAAGCGAGAGAGACAACCACAATGATTCGCCTTTGCCGCGGCACCGCCCTCAGCGCCCCTCAGTGGTGGCGAGTGCGCGGCAGAGAGGGAGGAGAAGGTGCCAACATGTCTTCCTCCATTCATGAATACCACAGCTCGCCTTCACAAGGGGCGCACCACTCAGCTGCTGCAGAATTTCAGTCCCCAGCATACGGCCTTGTGGGAAATGTCCTAACCGAGGGACGCCGCCTGGAAACACAGACCACGGACACCACGGGCACAAGACACCATACACCACGGACACCACAGGCACCACGGAGACCACGGACACACCACACCGCACCCTGAATCCCAGCCACTCCACGAAGCGCGTAAAAAGGTGAGGTCTTCAAGCTAACCCTTTCGGTGCTTCTTAAAATTCCATATTTTGGTATATATTAAAAAGTTTTCATTTTCTGTCAACTTTCCCCCGATATCCTTGAAGGTGTGTCTCGACCTCCACGACAGATGGCCGAAGGTTGCATCATGGAGCGGCGAGGCGAAGGAGGAGGCCATAATTTATCCATTACACTGCAGGGTCTGACGGAGGGAGCACTCAGCTACCATGAACATTAGCTAACACATTTTTCTCCTTCCTGTGACTTCAAATCTTTCAAGAGGGAGGTGTCAAGACATTTATCCTCCAATTTTTTATGACTTTTTTGGTCTTTCTTTATGCCTGGCACCTTAGTGAGTTTTTTTTTTTGTTATTGTTGTTATTTCGTTTTTTTCTTGCCCTAGGCCAGTGCCCCTCTTATACCAACTTGTGCACTGTATACAAGTGTGTTTTAGGCGAGTGTCTGCCTCTGTCTGTGTAAGCTGAGTGCATGCGTGTCTGTCCATCTGTGCCAGCGAATACAAGCACTAGAGCCATTCAGAACTGAGCATCCTAATCAGATACCCACAACACGCCTCAGACAGGAAGTATAGCGAGGAACACTCTAACATATACCACTTCCGGGACACTTCCTTCACAGCCGCTGGCCATTACTTCACCCGGAGCCGCCAAAACCCGGAGTCTGCCATCCACAAAGCCACCAAACTTGTGCATTAACTTACGCATTGTGGCAAGACCCGTCAGCCCGGCCGCCTTCATTCTGGGGCTTTAGTGGCCAGCAATGCCCGAGTGTAGACAAGTGGTACTGAGCGTAAGAGGAAGGATACAGAAGAGGACAGGAGGAGGAGAACAAGAGGGATAACGTGAGGAAGCAGGTGGGCGATGAACTGAAGGAGAAGGAGTACAGAAGAGGGGGAGAGTGATGATCAGTAAGGAGAGAAAGGAGAGAAAGGAGCGGAAAGAAGGGAAAAGGAAACGAGAAGAAGGATGAAGCAGAGGAAGAATGTTTTGTTTCCGTGTGCAGGAGGAAAGCGTGAGGGAAAAGAACAGCCAGTGAATAAGAAAAATAAGCGAATATAAAAGGGAAGTGAAGTGTGAGGATAAAAGAAAAAGTCTTACAAGGAGAAACATTGAAATTGCGCGAGTTTTTTTTTACTGTGTGTGTGTGTGTGTGTGTGTGTGTGTGTGTGTGTGTGTGTGTGTGTGTGTGTGTATGTGTGTGTGTGTGTGTGTGTGTGTGTGTGTGTGTGTGTGTGTGTGTGTGTGTGTGTGTGTGTGTGTGTGTGTGTGTGTGTGTTTAAAGATTACACACCGTCACAATTATGTTTTCAAAATGTTTCTTGGGGAATGAAAAGAGCCACTTCTTAAAAAAAAATAATGCTCACTGAATGGTTCAACTTGCAGCATCTCAAAGAATGAGACGTGATGATTGAAATTGCAGGTTATTGTTCATCTTAGAGAGGAATTAAGTCAATGGACATAATATCATGGCAACACAGAACGAGAGAGAGAGAGAGAGAGAGAGAGAGAGAGAGAGAGAGAGAGAGAGAGAGAGAGAGAGAGAGAGAGAGAGAGAGAGAGAGAGAGAGAGAGAGAGAGAGAGAGAGAGAGAGAGAGAGAGAGACAAACATATATACAGATGACACACACAGACACAGACAGAAAAAACAAACACGGACACAGATTTAAAAAAAACGAAAAATAGAACCAAAAATTCTTTTTAAAAGACACGAAAGAAGAAAGAAAAAGAAGAAGAGCAAAGAAAAAGAAGAAGAGCATTTCGCCAATAGCAAGACAGTATGAATCCAAGTGGAACGTAATGAGACACGCAAGACTGGCACGGGGCGGCGCAGGATTGGCAAGCAGCTTGATATAAGAAATCGGTTCACGCTATGTGAGCAAAACGTCCCGCCCACGAGGAGGAGATTGGCCCGCGCGATGTAACAATTGCAGACTGTTGAGCGTAAAATGTTCAAAGTTTTGCATGAAGAACAAGAGACAGTGTTGTAAGAAATTTGTGTGTCACAGCTGATATAAAGGATGCCCCGCGCGTAGCAATAAGAGATGTGAATTGTAGCGGCAGATCTGTGCAAGACTTCCTATAAATGTCAAGGTCTGGGTTTCTTTCGTTTTGCTTTTAAAGTTTTTGAAATTTATCCATAGTGCGTCCAGTAACGACCAGGTGGTTCAGTGTGTCCCAAAGATGTCTTTTACAAAACTACTAACTATTCTTTTAACTTTTTTTCCTGAGTGTGTGTGTGTGTGTGTGTGTGTGTGTGTGTGTGTGTGTGTGTGTGTGTGTGTGTGTGTGTGTGTGTGTGTGTGTGTGTGTGTGTGTGTGTGTGTCCCTTCCTAACCTAAAATTACTAAATTTAAGATAATTTCAGAACTTTGCAGAATATTACATTCTTTGGAGCTGAGGGAATTAAGCTAAACTTTTACATAAAGCTAATTTAGCGATAGAAAATTAGACAAAACACACACACACACACACACACACACACACACACACACACACACACACACACACACACACACACACACATGTATAAAGGTAGAAAATCAGTAAAAATATACAAAGACAATATTCTCTCTCTCTCTCTCTCTCTCTCTCTCTCTCTCTCTCTCTCTCTCTCTCTCTCTCTCTCTCTCTCTCTCTCTCTCTCCATTCATTTCTCTACAAGCCCAAGAGAGTGTTTCCAAGAAGTTTAGAGGCAATCACTTGAGTTTTTCTGTAGACAGGCAATCACCACAACTTTTTTCCAATCATTTGTCAAAAGAACTTTCTTTCATTCAGAACCATCATAGGAAGCTTTACAAACACTACACCAATTCCTTTTCTTTTTTACGGTCGATTTCACACACGAATAAAAACGAAAGGCTCTTACAATGACAGTTGTGAAGTTGCTTTGTGTAAATATTGTCTCTTTTTTTTCATAGATGCAAGCACAGGCGGTGGATAGTGACGACCCGCGTCACCACCGTCACCACGCGCTTATTGAATGTAACACGCGAGGGTTTCATAATTGACGATAAGAAAATAAAAAACATGCACACTTCGCTTCTCGCCTATCCATCTTGTGCACCGACGCTGAGGTGTAGCTGTGTGAATTATATCAACACACACACACACACACACACACACACACACACACACACACACACACACACACACACACACACACACACATATACACACAGTGTCTACGTTTAAAATGTATAAAAAACTAGTCAATAAACACAGTCTAGTCTCTCTCTCTCTCTCTCTCTCTCTCTCTCTCTCTCTCTCTCTCTCTCTCTCTCTCTCTCTCTCTCTCTCTCTCTCTCTCTCTCTCTCTCTCTCTCTCTCTCTCATACCCACGCCGTGTAATGATACCAACACCACTGGAATGCAATAACTTTTTTTACGAGTCGCCAAATGTGAGACACCACTGCCGTTTCCTTCAAGTTTTAATATATATATATATATATATATATATATATATATATATATATATATATATATATATATATATATATATATATATATATATATATATATATATATATATATATATATATATATATATATATATAGATAGATAGATAGATAGATAGATAGATAGATAGATAGATAGATAGATAATAGAACAGAGGAAACTGGAGACAAAGAACAAAGACCAACGAAAGAGGCACAGAGCTTCACCGCCGCCTCCAGCGGGCCACGGCTGCAGCCTTCCAAGAATTACCTTCACGTACTTCACGGCACCAAATTTGGGGAACGGTCATGTTTGCTCTACTCGGGACTATTGATGATCAGCTTATCTGGGCCATCCTTTGAGCCGCCTGAAGGCTGGGAAGGCGTGGTGCTGCGCTGCGTGGTGCGGCGCGGTGAGCTGGTGTGGTGGCAGGAGCAGCGGTGCGATAGTGCGTGGAGTGGTAACAGTGATGTAGTGAAGCAGGGCAGTGGTAACGATGCACTGAAGGAATGATGGTGAGATGCCGGTGTTGGTCTTGCGTAGCGTGATATAGTGTGGTGTATGCATGAACGTATCTACGTGTGTGTGTGTGTGTGTGTGTGTGTGTGTGTGTGTGTGTGTGTACAGGAGGCGTGATGTATGGGTCAGCAAGACGATATATTTGAGCCATATGTTACACTTGACCCACGCACTGACACCCGGAATGCCCGCTTCACGTCTTGTGCCTTAATTCAGTCTTACTACACCCCAGCCAGCCATTCCCTCCTACGCCTCTCTCTCTCTCTCTCTCTCTCTCTCTCTCTCTCTCTCTCTCTCTCTCTCTCTCTCTCTCTCTCTCTCTCTCCTCCCTTCCCCATGGTCCACGCATATTTCCATCACTCCCTCTCCGTCCCACTGCATATCTCAGCTAGGTGGCGCATCAAGCAAGCGTCACGAGGCAAATAAGCCACCGGGGAAGTCGAAGTCTAGGATAAAACGTTACATTAAACTTTTCCGCGACGTAATGCTAAAGAATGGCAGCCGCGATTCTGGCGACGCGGACTAATGGGCAGGTTTTGGGTGGCGACGAAGGGAAGAGAGTGAGGGGAGGGTGTTAATTCATCACCTAGAAAAGCTAGATAGTCCTCTCTCTCTCTCTCTCTCTCTCTCTCTCTCTCTCTCTCTCTCTCTCTCTCTCTCTCTCTCTCTCTCTCTCTCTCTCTCTCTCTCTCTCCCTCGCTGATAATGTTAGATAAAACGCTATGCATTCACGAGCATCATCACTGAAATTAAGAAAGATGGATGGTATCTCTCTCTCTCTCTCTCTCTCTCTCTCTCTCTCTCTCTCTCTCTCTCTCTCTCTCTCTCTCTCTCTCTCTCTCTCTCTCGCTGATAGTGCGAGATAAAACGCTATTCATTCACCAGCATCATCACTGAAAATTATGAAAGATGGAACCACTTAACTCGGCCGGCCATGCATCAGGGGCCTGGCTCCGTGTTCCCAGCCCTGGAGGTGGGCGGGCGAGGCATAAATACGGCGATGAGTACGAGAAATGCTTACACTGAGGCTGAGGCGTTCCTTCGGGCTTGTGGTAGGCGATCCAACAGTTCCCTGGGTAAATACATAAGTGTACTGGTACTCAGCCAACAGACGGTCTAGGTAATAGCGGCCGTGTCTTTCTAGAGCAGCGCATCGATTCCACATCAATGGTGAGCCAATATTTCTGAGGGTTTCCGGTGAAGAGATGCTTATATGTATCAGCAGTGTGCGCAGTGAGATGATGAGACAAGAGCAATACTTTTACAATACAATGCTTACAAGGAGAGGGACGAAAGATTAATCTGTTGCCTTTCTGCTTGGTATCTGCACAGGCGTAAGCAATACTTTTAACTCACACTAGACCGGGGAGGAAAGAAAGAGGTTCGAACTCATGGCTTTAAGATTTCTACAACACAAAAAATTTATAACCTAGAGTCAGATTATGAGGAAAACCAAGATCTATGTATCATCCGTCTCTCAGTTACAAAAATATATAAATAAGTAAATAAATAAATAAATAAACGACTTTAACTTGGGAAACCTGCAATGTTACTCTCAAGACGAAAGTTTTTCCTTCACATTTTCATATATTTTCCCCTTCTAGTCGTAGCGTCTTATTCACAGGCTTAGGATGAGTCTCGTTAGGGGTGGGCGGTGTGTGCAGGTCAATTTTCCGCCTGAAGTGGTGCCTCCCAGCGCTGTCGTCCCTGGCAATGGAGGAGGGAGCAGGGTCAGGTACACGCTTCCTCCATCAGTGCCACCATCGATATATCACGGCGCGACGAGATGCTGTCACCCGTAATATCTCCATCGGATAGGTACTAATTACACGGGCCAGGCTGGGTAATCATCGATGGATCCCTTTATTTATCCTCGGTTTGTTGTGTAACGGCCAGTTGTGTTGTGTTGTGCTGGTCGTTAATGCGATCTTCCTTCCTCATTATAATGTTGAGCTTCGCCACATTAGTACTAAATGGATGTCTCTCTCTCTCTCTCTCTCTCTCTCTCTCTCTCTCTCTCTCTCTCTCTCTCTCTCTCTCTCTCTCTCTCTCTCTCTCTCTTGACACTGCAGAGTAAATATAGCAGAAGATCCACGCAAAAGATATGCTAAGCAAGTTAAGTCTGTATTAAATTCAAATATGAAGAGCGAAGTAATGTAAACCAGGTGAGGAAATGGATGAATAAAGCCGTATTAGCGATGCACTTACAGCAGGGACCAATGAAAACTGGAAGTACGAAAAAAAAACAAACAAACTGGGAAACTACTTCTTCTCAACTCTTTCACTGTAAACATTCTCGACTCTAGAAAAAACGAATTAAATCTTTAAAAACATCTATGAAAAAGAAGTCGATAAAAAGAAAAGTATATATTTATCAGTTTCTAGGCCAGTACAATGCTTGGATGCGACTGTGAAAACATGGAAGGATGTCTCAGTGTTCAGTGGTTCAGGAAAGATGCGGCAAAGAGCAATGAAACGATTTAGTCTTGAAGTAAAGCTTTGGCATCTCAGCTAGTAAGTAATGCAGGCAACTGTCTTCCTCCCGGCCTTTTGACAAGCGCCTGGACAACATCGGAAAGGTGAGTTAAAAGTGTTTGGACTGGGCACGCGGAAGCTGTCAAGGCTCAGGGGAAAAATGCAACTTTATATTCTAAAGAAGTTAGGATTTCTTGTAAAGATCCTCCCTTGCCTATCTGGGACTGGGTCTGAATCTCTCTCTCTCTCTCTCTCTCTCTCTCTCTCTCTCTCTCTCTCTCTCTCTCTCTCTCTCTCTCTCTCTCTCTCTCTCTATCTATCTATCTATCTATCTATCTATCTATCTATCTCTCTCTCTGTTCCCTTTAGTTTCGTAATCTCACAGCTGGCCTTACACAAAGTTTTATTCTCCTTTTTTTTTTTGTGGTATTTTTCAGGTTTGTCGTATTCCAGGGTTCAAATGAATGTTGTGGCAGGTCTATTTTTTCATATATTTTTTCAGGTGTATGGTGTTGATTGCAGGCCTCAGGTTGTGCGCTTCCATCAACTTCACCTGCCGTTAAAAAATTTATGTTCGTTCATACAATGCTTACTTTAGGTGGAACATTGGTCAGACCTTGCTGTGATAACGACAATCCATATTTCACCCACCCACACACACACACACACACACGCACACACACACACACACATACACGGGCAGCGCCACCGACAGTACTCCTCACCGTTGGATTAGGGAGAAAGGGGCAATAATTCCGCCTCTCCGCCGCAATGCTTCTGGTGATTTATGTACGTACATTTTCGCTGCCAGCTTACGAGTAATCAGAATAATTAATGGTTTGGGATGAATCTGTACTGCTTCTCAATGGTCCCTGCTGTCAGAATATGTTGCTCTTAATGTCAATGAGGCTTTCTTATGTAATATGCATGAGAGAGAGAGAGAGAGAGAGAGAGAGAGAGAGAGAGAGAGAGAGAGAGAGAGAGAGAGAGAGAGAGAGAGAGAGAGAGAGAGAGAGAGAGAGAGAGAGAGAGAGAGAGAGAGAGAGAGAGAGACTCCTTTAATAAGTGAGGCATATTCTCGTTGAAACCATCAAAGTAGGGGGAGGGTGGGAGGAGGCCTGAGTGTTCCAAGGTAACTAATAACAAGACATAGTTGCTCCATTTCCTCTTGTAAGTAAAGATTCTTGGTGGAAATTGTGCGCGATTTCCAAAAATGTGTACCTGCTTCAGGCATCTTTACGAGACAGAAAGGGATTATCTTTTCTCTCAAGAGTTCCCTTTACTTCATTCCCCCAAACTCCGTCATTCCCTTCCCCGCTCCTTCATCCTTTCCTCCATCTATCCAGCCCAGCATTGTCCCCTCCCGCCTCCTTCCTCCTGCCCCCTGAGCATCTCATCTTTCTTACACGCCTCTTATCATTCTTACTCAAGGAAGCTGCGCGGCACTTGTCCAGCTTCAATTTTCTCTTCATCTTCCTCGGGTACTTATGGCCGCGTAATACCTTCAGAAGGAAGAGAGAATGGATGTTCTTATAGATAAGTACAGACAGATAGCCTGACACAGAGACACAAGAAAGATGATAAATGCTAGTGTGTATGTGTGTGTGTGTGTGTGTGTGTGTGTGTGTGTGTGTGTGTGTGTGTGTGTGTTTTGTGTGTGTGTGTGTGTGTGATGAAACACTGGACACACGATTATGCGCTACGCAATTAACAAAAATAACTAATAATAGGGAATGATGTAAGAGTATTGCGGCTTTGCATCTCATTATAAAACATCAGAAACACGGCAAATGACCAGCGGGACGCGAGGCAACACAACACAACACAGCACAGCACATTACCCAACGCAACATTTTTTTCTCTTCGAATCGCGCCTGCATTAACCTCAACACCAGAATACCTGCGTGATTTTCAATACATTTCAATTAAAAACTTCTTATATACCACGAGCTTGAATGCATTTTTAAATACAAAGATACGTGACGAGGCTGAGTGAAAGATGACAGCTAGTAATACTCTCTCTCTCTCTCTCTCTCTCTCTCTCTCTCTCTCTCTCTCTCTCTCTCTCTCTCTCTCTCTCTCTCTCTCCCTGGCTGTATGAGATTACCTAGCACGGCGGAACATCTGGCATCATTCGGGTGAGCAATGTGGCTTGAGGGAAAAAGAAAATTACAAATGGTACCTACAAAATGTTGCGTCCTTGCCAAAATCCGAGCGCTTTATATAATCATTTTTCGGGGAAGCTTTTTGTTCACCTGCCACAGAACTGCTGGC
Organism: Scylla paramamosain; assembly: GCF_035594125.1. Taxonomy (NCBI): domain Eukaryota; kingdom Metazoa; phylum Arthropoda; class Malacostraca; order Decapoda; family Portunidae; genus Scylla; species Scylla paramamosain. The sequence continues at coordinate 28,170,344 of NC_087158.1, read as the reverse complement.
TGAGGGCTGGCGGGTTGGGGGAGTGGGGGGTAGGGGGATAGGGACGGGCCTCCTCTACAGCCACTGTTCATGAGAGAGAGAGAGAGAGAGAGAGAGAGAGAGAGAGAGAGAGAGAGAGAGAGAGAGAGAGAGAGTATTTTTTTGCGATCTTTACATTACAGACTTCAAAGGTGAGAAACAGGTGCTAGTAATGTATATGTATTAGCAATAATTGTTCATGCCTTTTACTTTTAAACTTCTTTTTATTCTAACACTCATAGCATAGTAAAAGAAAAAAATACTGTAAGAACATGGTCAAAAAATGAAAAAAATATAAGCTTAATTTTATTTATTGAAGAGCCTATAGAATAATACCCAGTGTTTCAGAAGCAGCAGGTGGTTATAGAAAAAAAAAAAACAATTATGTCCACCAGTTAAAAGGGTTATGCACGAATTTTTTCTCACAATACTCGAACTGGAAAGAATATGAAGCAGGGAAGGCGAACTAAATGAGTGAGAGGAGAGGGAAGTGAGGAGCGAAAGTGTACCGTGGAGGAGGGAAAAGAGGAGGAGAGGAAGATGAAATGAAGAGATGTGTTCGCATTTTGAGCAAGAATTTTTGAAAGAACACCTAAGTCGAAGAGGATATAGAATGGAGATATTGAGAGAGGGTTGAAGGAGGGAGAAGATAAGAGGAAAGAAAGTCAAGAGAAAAGAGAAGAAGAAAAAAAGAAGAAAGAAGTGAGAAGAGAATGAATCGGCAAAAGACGGTAAAGGGGAAAAAGGATGATGGAACAAGAGGACGAATTGGGAGATAGTGAAGAAAAGGAAGGACAAGATGCGAAGGAAGAAGGTAAATAAATGAGGAGAAAGACTGAGTGAGGGAACAGGATGTGAGACGGATGACAAAACTCAACAAGAAGACAGAGGAAAGATTTGCTTATTGACTCACAACGAAACATAATGAAGAAAAAAAAACATAAGAAAACTAAGACAAGCATAATATAAACAATGCCACAGAAAACTATGAAATTACACACACACACACACACACACACACACACACACACACACACACAAAACCTTCCCCCTCCTGACCCATAGAACTATAATTATCAACAGCAAGTGAGGGGAAGGGAAGGGGAAGGACAGGAAGGGAAGATCGAAGAAATGGGAGGACTAAGAGGGACGAAAGGAGGGAGAGGAGTGAAAATTTAATAAAGGAGAGAAAGCCAAAATGAAAAGGAAAGTGGGAAGGCATGCAGGCAGGAAGGAAGGAGAGTAAAGAAGGAAGATGGAAAGAGGAAAGGAAAGAAGGGTGAAAAAGAGAGGAAACAAAGTATGGAATAAATAAGAAAGCAAGCAAGGAAGGAAGGGGGGAAGGAAAGGAAGGGAAGAATAATGGGAAGGAAAACAAGAACACAAGAGAGACAGGAGAGAAGAATGAGAAGAGGCGAATGAGAATGGTCTTACGGAGGAGGAGGAGGAGGAGGAGGAAGAGGAGGAGAGGAGATTAAACAGATAAGAAGGCTCCCTCTGCACTCGTCTCAATGGCAATCCCCAAACTTGAGGCCAATTACCATAATGACGCAGACTCGTAAACGTGATCTATGGCCAGTACTCCACCCCGCCCTGCGTCACCCACACACACACACACACCCACACACACAGACACAGACACATACAAGGGTCCTTTTTAATTCCCATAGATCATTCCACTCTTCTTATCACCAACCACCACCTCTTGTCTCTCAGCAAACGTCCTATTTCTTTTCCCCTTTCATTACCCCCACCCTCTCTCTCTCTCTCTCTCTCTCTCTCTCTCTCTCTCTCTCTCTCTCTCTCTCTCTCTCCCTCTCTCCCTCCTTCCCACATGAGGTCATAGTACACCTAACTACACGTATTAAGTAATAGGGACCTTTTCTTTTCACTACCTGACTTAATTATGATAGAAAATTCATAAACACTGTATTTATTTAAAGCGCCACGCATTTCTTCCTTCCTCTCCCTTCTCCTACATCTGTTTTTTCTCTTTTCTTCTTCTCTAACAACTTTTGGTGAAAACGACTCGAGTTGACAAGTTTTCCTCTCAAAGTTCACCATCGGAAAGTGTGGTATGAGGCGGGTTTTCCTTCCCCTCCCTCGCCACCCATCGATCCACCTGCTCACATCCACCTTTCCACCCTTCTTGCTCTTGCTTCTCTGCTCGAATCCCTGCCCCACACACACACACACACACACACACACACACGTTACCTCACCTTACTCCACACTAATTCCTGTCTTAGTCCTACTTACATAACTTTCTTTCTCTCTCTCTCTCTCTCTCTCATCTCTCTCTCTTCTCTCTCTCTCTCTCTCTCTCTCTCTTCTCTCTCTCTCTCTCTCTCTCAGCCAGTTGATCTCTTTATGTTTATCTTCCGTTTCTTTCTTCCTAAGCCACTTTTTTTTCGCAATTATACTTTGACCAAGCGATAGGTGGGCGGGGATAAGCCTTCTTTTCTTTCTATCAGTTCCCCCACACTTACTTTTATGGGATACCTTTGTTATGGACCAAAAGGGTTCCTGGTATTTGTGGTTCGAGTATTTATTCTTTCCGTTGTAATGATTATTTAATCCGTCCACTTTCTCTCTCTTCATTTTGTCTTTCTCTTTTTACTTCCTTTATTTTCGTTTCCTTCCTTCTATTCTGCTTCCTTCCGCCCATCCTTCCATCTTGCTTTCCTTTCACTCTTCCCTTCCATTCTGTATCCTTCCAGCCTCCCTCTATCCTGTCTCCTTTCCAACCCCCCTTTCCTCCATCCAGTCTCCTTCCTTTCTGTCTCACTCCAGCATCCCTCCTTCTATTTTGCCTTCCTCCATGCAGCTTCCTTCCATCCTACCTCCTTCCAGCCTATCTCCTACTGTTTTACCTTCTTCCATCAAGCCTCCTTCTATCATTACTCTCGCCCTCTTGCCTCCCACCAACTTACCTCCGTCCTGCATCCTTCTTCCTTCCCACCAGCCTCCCTCCTCCCCTTCCTCCTCCTTCCACAAACGCATCCTTCGTCGCATCCACCTACTCCATCTTCTGCTTTCCCAGCGTATCCACCTTCATCCTTGGTCATCCCTTTCCTCATACCGAGCTTCTGTGTCCCATTCCTCCACCTCCTCTCACTTCCTCTTCCACAACCCATACACACCCTCACATCCACCTCCGCCACCTCTACACCCTCTCCTCACCTGACCACATTGTCCTCTCTCTCTCTCTCTCTCTCTCTCTCTCTCTCTCTCTCTCTCTCTCTCTCTCTCTCTCTCTCTCTCTCTCTCTCTCTCTCTCTCTCTCT
>NC_087158.1:28137039-28162039 GCF_035594125.1 Scylla paramamosain | reverse complement strand
TCTGATGCTTGAGATAAACGTGTGGCTTCGCTTGACGACATGATCCATAGGAATAGAAACAGCGTGTACACATGAATATCACAAACGAAGGTGGCGTCGTTATACAGCGTGAGCAGAAATGACACCACAAAATTAGTGCTGCTGCTATTTAGTGTTAGGGACCATATTCTGAAACACTTTTACGCCGCACCTCCACTATTTCAAAAGGCTCTAGCTCAAGTTACACGGGTTTTCAAAGATGTTCTTATAGTCTTATTGAACGATTGACAAGATTTCTACATTATCTACTGGAGAAACATCTTGAGAGGGTAACCCAGCTTATCGTTTCTACGGCCTCTGAAAATAGCCGTGGTAAGAGCAAAGCGTTTCAGAATACGGGCCTAGTTGAAGCATATGAAACAAAATTCAAGTTGCTACAATGTATGCGTGACGCCTGAGGGCAATCATTTCAAGCTGTCAGACTAAAGACTTTCAGCACATCGTCTTTGCCATGTCAGAGGCCACCAGGCTCATCAAATCAAGGGTTTCATCACACACTCAAGTCATTTGCCCACTCAGAGTTTTTCCTTGTTGCGTTTTGTTCATGCTTTTTAATTTCGCATTATTGTAACGTGGAGTCTTTCTAGGTGTATGAAAATTCCAAGCTTACATCGCGCAACATGTCCACGCTGCCACCACATCATCACTATGCTATACTGCCAATACTGCCTCGTATTTTGGCCGCTTCTTTTCACGGCTTGTTGTTACTAAATTTTCAGTCGTTTCTCTTGTACCTGCCACACTTTTTTTTGCTCATCACTGGCCAATATTCCGGCATAAACCAGACCCCGCCATGCACCATTGTTCTTTTTTGTGTCGCTGTTGTTGCTCCTGCTGTTGTTAGTGTTGCTGCTGATGCTGCTGCTGTTGTGTTTGTACGCTCACCGTCTTCTCTTTTAACGTATTTGCTCTGATTTTGCTTTCGGTTTTCTTTCTTTCTTTCTTTCTTTCTTTCTTTCTTTCTTTTCTTTTTTTCGTTACATGTCAGGGTGATTTTATCGATTATTTTCACGTTCACGCATCGCCTACAGGTCTGCAATGTGTTTCAGCTAAATTCTCATTCGTGTTTACTTGCACATGAGAAGAAGAGAATGCAAGTAAATCTAAAGGCGCACTTCAAACAATAACATGGATTAAAAAAAAAATAGTTTGCGTAAGCGAGAGAAAAATGAGTAAATGCATTATTTCCATTACTGTTTTATTTCGCCAGGCTGGGGTGGCCGTGTGAGAGAAAATTGAAGTGTGTTTATTTTCCTTTCTCCCTTCACTCCCTTCCATCGCCTCAATCCCCTTCCCGCTGCTCGTTCGCTTCCCCTTCCCCTACCAACATTAGTCTCTCTCTCCTTTTCCATTTTAACTTATCATTTATTATTTATTTCTGCTACTTATCTTTCAAGTTAGCGCGAATGCATCAGGATCAAAACAAAAGCACATACGGGTATATTCCTGTATCCCTCTCTCTCTCTCTCTCTCTCTCTCTCTCTCTCTCTCTCTCTCTCTCTCTCTCTCTCTCTCTCTCTCTCTCTCTCTCTCTCTCTCTCTCTCTCTCTCTCTCTCCACACACACACACACACACACACACACACACACACACACACACACACACACACACACACACATACACAGCTAACAAAGACTAATACCAAAGGAATGTTGAGATCTATACTTTATTGCCTCGAAAGTGAAACTAAATCAAACTCATGAAGGGTCCCCCTAACACCCACCCCACTACTAACATCCACTCCCCAAACACCAGCCACTTCACGAACACCACCCATTCCACACTACCACTACCAGTCCTCCACCACAGTGCATCCATACCCAGGGAAGGACAGCATGTGAAGCTAATCAAAGGGACACGCTAAAAGAATATCAAAGCTACATATTTATACATAATCCTTCCATTCCACGTCATTTTGCTATGTCTAATGCTGCATCTAAATGACGCCACTGCACGACACGTTTGTATTCTGAGACGTTATGAAGCTCTATAATCATTAACAGATTGTAGTAGATTTGAATGAGATTTCCTGGGATATTTGTATGATTCTAGTGGTGTGATAACAAGGATCATCACGGAAATCACACTGAAAGAAGCACTCGACTAATCATCTTTGTTGTTACTGATGACTTATGACACTTTATCTTGCCTACTTTTAACAGGTATTAGTAGATTCACGTTTCATGGCAGTTTATACAGTATTATTCTAGAGATGGGTCAAAGATTACGCATCATCACTGGGAAAAAAACACCACTGTGAACTTGACCAAAAGACATTAAGAGAGAGGAAAGTGTTCAAGAATACAGTCTATTGTAGTACAGTGGCGTCTCTGAGATGTAGCATTAGGCTTAACAGAACGACGCCATAATACCAGTTAATTCAGTGCAATTCATCTCCGACAATAAAATTAAACACGTCTCTATAAAGATTCTGTTGCACACTGAAGTCCGTCTATCATAATATGAACAACTCAGGGGCAGATAAGCACGCTCCCTATCTAGGTCAGTGAAAGTTTGAGTTTTTAAATAACTATGACAAGAAAACACTTCAACACTATTAAAGGTGGAGAGAGTCCCTGCCTGCCTACCCGCCCTCGAGTTTATATCTTTTTCTTTTACCAACGAACCACTCATTATTTAAATTACGAAGAGCTGGAATTTTCACACCGAACTACTTCAAGTATAGCATTCCAATTTCTTTCCCTTGCTGCCGATACAGTGGACATGTGTAAGAAAGTTCCCTGGAATATCATTAATTTATCGTCTTTCTGCTGCTCTCCTTCTCCTTCTCTTCTTCTTCCTCCTCTTCCTCTTCCTAATCCTCCTCCTCCTCCTCCTCCTCCTCCTCCTTGTTAACTAAACTATGCCGTCCTTTCAACAGCCCACAAATACCGAATGAGATATTTAAAAAGACGAAAACTTTTTAAAACTTACGCTACATCTATTATCATTCCTGCCAGCTCCGTCATGGCGGGATGGCGACTACGAGGAGGCCTTTAATTTTATACTATTTGCTCATATCCACGAAGAGAGAGGTTGTGAAATATTACCTCTCTCTCTCTCTCTCTCTCTCTCTCTCTCTCTCTCTCTCTCTCTCTCTCTCTCTCTCTCTCTCTCTCTCTCTCGCCCCCACCACGCTATCCAGTCATTACATTAACTCCGTGTAAGTAATGGAAGGAATTTCTTATAGATTCTCTGTTAATTAGACATGTAAAGTTTGGACAATAGCAGAGACGAGCACGGAATCAATCTATCAGTCTCTCTCTCTCTCTCTCTCTCTCTCTCTCTCTCTCCCTCTCTCTCTCTGTTACTTTTGCCAGGCTAGTGGAAGTCATTTGGGGTTTTCAAGGATGTTTTCGTGGCTGTAGTTAAGATTGCTCATCGGTTAAGAATACAGGCATTTATCCTATCAGCTTGACGGCGCGCGTGGGTGAGGGAGGGCGATGGAGGCGGGCGGGGCGGGCAGGGTGGGGAGGGGCGTGGTCTTGGAAGGCAAACACACGCTCTTCGTTAGCCGTCGGTGTGTGTTTATGTACCTGAGTGAGTGCCGCAATAACCCGCGCCACGTGAACTCATTCCCTTCGGTCCCACATAAATTTATTTCACTATTCATAAATTCCCAAATACAAGCACCGGAAATTACACGCGTGAAACACTTCGACCACCGAAAGTGTTTCCAAATGTACAGAGTGTGCTGGGGTGTGTGATCTTCGTGTTATGATGTTTTATTGGATTTCCTTTGATGTGGCAACTGTTAGTAAGCCTTGGTAGTGGTTAGTAGTTGCGATACAGCGTACAGGAGCGTGCTCATCTGTTTTTACATAATTTATTGTATTTCTTTTTAAGTATCTGTAGTTAGTAGTGGTTGGTAGTTACGATACAGGGTGTATGAGTGTTCATCCGTGTTTATGTGTGTGATTGGTTTTCTTTTAAGAAATAGCAGCGCTTGGTGGTTACGATACAGAGTGCAGGGGCGTGTTTACCAGTGTTGCATCCTGCCCAAGGACACCACCAGGACTGCACCAAAACTTTCCTGCCGCAGTAAGGGACGTGGGAAGAGCCAACGCCACGCTCTCCTCATTTACTAAATTAACCAACGCCAAGTCAATACCGGGCCTGGAAGTATTAATCCTGAGTCAAAGGAGGTTTTTCTTTTATTCCCAAGGAAAGTTTTATTTCATCACTCGAGAGCGAAGTCGCCACAAAGGAAGGCAATCCGTGGCCTCAATCCACCACCGCCTTCCTCCGTGTTAATTAATTACAAGCTCATCGAGTGCCGGGAGTTGAGGAGTGGGCGCCACGCTTATGACCATCTCCCGCCTGCTGTGGCCAATATCCTTTATGCAATAAAAGAAATATAAAACAGAGGTTTCAAGGACAAAAAAGCACACCAGAAAACATCATCAGTTGTCCTATATGATACTGGTGTGGTGGTGGGCAAAGAAACACTCTGTTAACAACCAAAAGTATACTGAAGTCTGTCTACAAAGGAACCCGTTTGCGAGAGGTTAGCCCACGCCTGAGCGGGAAGACGTACAGCAGTGGTCAGCATGCAGAATTAAACAAGAAGTGAGACAAGCATAGGCAGGCTTGTACGTTACAGACAGAGCCAGATGTCATACCATCACACCAGCATTATGTTTTTCATTCCCTTTTACTAATGAACTCTGGAACTCCCTGCCTGCTTCTGTATTTCCTCCTGTCACTGATTTGAACTGTTTCAAGAGGGAGATTTCAAGCCACTTGATTTTGGATAACCCTTTTCACTACAGTCTTTTAGGATTGGGAAATTCAGTGGGCCTTTCAATAGCCTTTTCGTTACCCTAGATTAGAATCCCTTCTTATATTAAAAATCCTTACAAGGAATCTGGAGCCACGTCTCGCGCAGCACCATTCAGGGCCTACAGCGCTGCAGGGCGAGGCGGGCTGGCACCATGAAACCTCCTGGTGACGGCAACATCCTGCAGAATCTAATAACTTTACCCAAGTTTCAAGCAAACACTTTTTTCCCGGAAAGTCAGATACAACTTGTTCATAAAAAGATATTCTCGCGCTCTTTCATTGTGTTAAGGCATCTCATTAGATCCCGCCGTGAGCAGTGTGTTCCTCGGGCAAGTTGAGTCTAGTCCCGTCAAACTTCCGGCGCATGATCCGCTGCGCGAGTGTGTAACTAAATTATGAATAAACTCTCTCTGTTTTTCGTCCTCTGAGACTAAGTGAGGCATTGCGCATAGTGGAATGGCAGTATTAACACAAACCATTATATTTCTAGTTTGTAAAAGGCCGAGAAAGTACAAGCACTTATTTTACGTGTGAAAAAAAAAAATAGCCCTGTTCAATCACTGTTTGCAATATGTTGTTCAAAGAAAGACTCTCTAAAAGATTTGTGAATTTAGTGTTTTGCTGCTGCTCTCAAAATAGTTAAAATTATAAGAAAGAGAGAAAAAAAAGCAGTAAGTAGAGAGTTCCAGAGTTTGGCGATGTTTACCATTCTACATTTACCAAGTGTCGCTGCATCGATAAAGTCTACGAAATATGAGTATGTGTATCTTTCCGTGACTGTACCGCTGAAACAATCATGCATTACTCCAACAATGTTATAGTCTGCCACTGCACGCTTCGTCCTGTGTACTTACCTCATTTAATAATTACTAATGAGAGAGAGAGAGAGAGAGAGAGAGAGAGAGAGAGAGAGAGAGAGAGAGAGAGAGAGAGAGAGAGAGAGAGAGAGAGAGACATTTGAAGGACATTAAGAGCCGTCTGGCCTGCGTGAATTGTATTATCAAACTCTGCACACTGGACACCAATTTACATAAGGTAATGAAAGTAATACTCGTAATGTAGATTAATAATTCGGGCAGTCCGTACGCCATCACAGAGCTTAAGTGTAATTTTCCTTTTGAGAGCTGGTGAATATTTTACCTCGTTCCCTAACAAAGCTGGGGTATGTGAGGTCTTATCTTATCTTGTGTACTATTAATTCCCGTGTCATTTGCGCTCTGGTCCATCTGTTTAACCATGGCCTGTCAAAAGACGTATTATTCATGAGAGAAAACAGCTGTGTTATTGTTATAAAACCAATCGTGTTTGTCAGCGTGTGGGTGTCGCCTGCGCTCTCAATAATCAGGTTGTTGATATAAGAGTAATGTTTTCCACACTATTGTAATCATCATATTTCATGGAACTATGTAATCAATAGTTAAAAGGAAATATTGTGACGCACTTTAGTATTAGCTGTTCTGTATATGAAAAAAGTAATGCCTCGTATAATGAAATACTAGTAAGCAGATTACAGTGATAATGAAATGGCTGCGTGGAACAGAGATGATGGTGATGATGACGGTAATGACGATAATACCGGATAGATAAATATGGTAATGATGATAATAATAACGATAAAGATGATAATGACCCAACGACAAAGCACGGAGTCTTTCTGTAAATATGATAATGATAATGATGATAATGATGAAACTCACCTCACCAGCATTTAAGCACAATTACAATTAACATAACCTACTAGAACTTATTTATTTATTTACTTTCCTTTGCTCAACTGTCGTCATTCCTCTCTAAACATTCCTATACATTTTTTTTTTTTTTCTCATTCAAGTAAAATCTCTTACGGAACTCCATCAGATTCGCGGCGCCTTTGACTCTCGACCCCTGGAGGGAACCTTGGCAAACTTTTTCACAGTCGACCCGTATAAAAATCTCACAACAGAAGTGGCGCCCTGGAGATGCACAGCCCTTTGAGGTTTGGGTTTGCGAGGGCAGTGGCTTTTTATCTTTCACTCCTTCGTCAGTGCCTCCGTCATCGTGTCATCATAACTGTACGTGATTTTTTTAGTATAGCAGATTAATTTTTTTGGTAATATACTATCTATTTTTCTTCATTCCTTTATTACTGCCATCGTCTTCATAAATAACTACACGTGATTTTTTGGGATATAGTGCTATTTATTTTCTTCTTTCCTTCATCACTGTCGTTCTTGTAAGACAATTTCGTTCTATTTATCAGTTGGTGTTATCGACATAGTTATGTAATATTATGAGTGAACCACTGGCGTCTTTCATTCATTCGTTCATCAGTTTCATAACATTTTTCTTTTTTTACAGACTGCTGAAGATCGCAAGAAGATATCAAGGCATGGCATTCCAAAATAGAGCAAATAAAACCAATTCCAAAGTCTATTTTTATTCCTAAAGTTGAGTTGGCAATCAGATTCCCAAAGGACACAAGTCATAGGAAATTATAAATCAACGAACACCAGACTATTGAAAGACACACACACACACACACACACACACACACACAAACAGCTTCCCATTCCTGTATCGCGTTACTCATTGTGTACACCAACTATTAGATCCTTGGCTTTTATTTTCATATATCTGCTAATTTTAACCAATGAACAGTCAGTAACTCTCTCTCTCTCTCTCTCTCTCTCTCTCTCTCTCTCTCTCTCTCTCTCTCTCTCTCTCTCTCTCTCTCTCTCTCTCTCTCTCTCTCTCTCTCTCTCTCTCTCTCTCTCTCTCTCTCTCAATGCATCTCAGCACTCACACCACGAAGACACATCAGAAGCAGTCACAAATATCCCACTCTTGCCTCTCTTGCAGCTCCTCTTCACTCTTACCGCCTCTCATGTTTCCTTCCCTTGTCCCTGCCATCCTTCCTCTTCTGTCCTTCCTTTTTAAGCTTTCACTTTCTTGTTTTCCGTCTATCTATTGCACTTATCTAGTTATGTTCCCTTTTTTTTCTTACTGTTTCTTAATGCTATCTATTCCAGTTATTCTCTCTCTCTCTCTCTCTCTCTCTCTCTCTCTCTCTCTCTCTCTCTCTCTCTCTCTCTCTCTCTCTCTCTCTCTCTCTCTCTCTCTTACAAATACTAAGAAAACTCAATTGTCTCATTCATATCTAGGACTATGTAAGAGAGAGAGAGAGAGAGAGAGAGAGAGAGAGAGAGAGAGAGAGAGAGAGAGAGAGAGAGAGAGAGATACAAAGAAGAGGGGAGAGTTTAAGTTATGGAAGGAAAGGCAGATTTGCTGTGCTTTATCGCCGGACATTGAGCTTCAGATGGAGGATGAAAGGGAAACTGATGAGGCGGAGGCGATAGAGTAGGGATGATGGAAGTAGAAGGGATCGTGGGAGGGTGGGAGGGGAGGGTGAGAGGGAAGAAAGATGTGGCGATGGTTGGGATGTGAGGAAAGTGTCGGTAGGGGAGACTAGACTGGATGATAAGAAGTAGTTTTTGTTGTTGTTGTGGTGGCGGTGGTGGTGGTAGTAGTGGTGGGAGTGGTGTTGGTGGTGGTGGTATTGGTGGGGATGATGGTGGTAGTCAGTTGTTGTTGTTGTTGTTGTTGTTGTTGTTGTTGTTGTTGTTGTTGTTGTTGTTATTCCTCCTCTTCCTCCTCCTCCTCCTCCTCCTTTTCTTCTTCTTCTTTTCTTCTTCTTCTCATTCTTCTTCCTTCTTCTCTTCTCCTTCTCTTTCTTCTCCTTTTTTGTTCTTTTTCCCCTTCTTATCGTAGCTATTTCTTTCATATCTCTGACCACATCACTAATCCTCCACCTCCAGTGACTCCACCAGCCTTACAAAATGGCCTGATGCAAATTAAGAATGAAATTTCCCGAGACACCAGTGAAGCCAAGAGGAGGGATCGAGTAGACCAAATCTTTTAAAACCTTTAGTGGCAATTCTGCTCCGTGAAATCGCCTGTGGTCACCTGAAGGAACCACCGCGTCATGTTGTTATTTATATTGAAGACTAAAACCTGATTGGCAATTCTCTGAGACACAAACAGTCCCAAAAAATAACAAGTCCATCTGTGATAAAATTAAACACCTCCAGTTATGTTTCCCATTTCCAGATTTTACTGCAAGTCATGTAACCTTCGTAATAAAATGTTTCTTTTTTTCCATTAGTTTTTTTTTCGATGTTCGTTTCCTCTTTCCCACTAATTTTGTCTCTCCGTTCTCGCTGTCACCGTGCACCTTCCCTCCTTCCTCTGTTTCCAATTCACTTTTTTCCACTTCTTCATTTATTCTTTTCTTGGTAACTCACATCCACTGCGCTCCTCTGTTTCTTCCTTCTTTTCTTCTCCTCCTCCTTCTTCTTCTCTCCTCCTACTGCTCCTTTTTTTCCCTCCTTCCTTGCCTCCCTGCGCGGTACTCCTTCCAATTAGAAACCATTTTTACGGAAGCGATCGAGGGGAAATAACCTTGTAGATTTTTTTCTCGCGCGCCGTGATTGGCTGGCAGGGAGGGCGTGGAAATGACCTCCTCCCTTACAACAAAAAATATAATCAAAGTGCCTCATTACGTTACCTTTTTTGCTGCTTCGCCCCGGCAAATATACTTGTATTTCCGCCCCAAACTTGTACTTTAGAGCCAATTCCGCCCATTTCCCTGCAGGAGCGAGCACTCAACGGGAATACAGATGCGGGGACAGGTGTGTAATCTTGCCACATACCTGCAGACGAGGAGGAGAATCACCGCCTCGGCGCCTCCAGATTTTAGGTGTGTTGGAGAGACAGAGAAGGAGAGAGGGGAAAGTGTCTCCAGCTTCTGTCTCCCTCCACACGGCAGCCGCACCTTCCACGTACCTACAGGAGAAAAAAATGCGAGGGTGATATTAGCAGCGATCACCTGATAAGCCCAATCGCAGTAATAAATGTTAATTCGCCCCTTCCCGCCCACCCTCCTCTCCTCCCCCTCCCTGAAGCTCCTGGGTGTAATCTCAAACGCCCAAATTATTATCATTATTACCACTGGGGCCATTGAATTCTGGGTAAAATATGCAAACTGGTATATCTTTTAATAATCGTTCGCATTAATTACAATGAACTAATTAAAGTGGCGCTGCAAAGAAGGAAAAACCACGCCGTGCTGGCAGGACGCCGGGCTGGACTTTGGCTCTCAGCGCGGACTAACAAGAACCAAACTCCGGATTAGAAATTACATTAAGCCCATTATTGTAATTAATTCTGATCGCCGCCGGCTGGTCAAGTACCGCGTCCAAATAAATTAGTGGAGTTTTACCTCAAAATTGCGAGGCGTTATCATAATCGCGTGCTCTATCTCAGATTAACCTGTAATTGTGTTAATTAAATAGCTGTGAACTGAACGCCCAGCACCGTGGTGGGTGATGTAGCGGATTCATTTCTTTATGTTAATCAGGAGGGAGACCAGTGGGGCCAGTGAGAGTAGTGAGAGCTGTGAGAGGAGACCAGTGACAACGCACGCGGCGGAAAAAAAAAAAGAGTGAAAATTTCCATACACTCACTCCGTTATCATCACCATCGCCAGCCCTCAATCCCCCCACTCATTACCCCCACCTTCCCTATTACAGGCTTCTTTACCATAGGCCTTCCACCACCACCACCACCACCACCGCCACCGCCACCCAGTCACCAGCTCTCTCCCTGTCGCCCTCCCTGTGATAACTGCTCTCATCCAAATGCAAGACAGACCATTACCCTCCAAACTGATGCACCTGAGAGAGAGAGAGAGAGAGAGAGAGAGAGAGAGAGAGAGAGAGAGAGAGAGAGAGAGAGAGAGAGAGAGAGAGAGAGAGAGAGAGAGAGAGAGAGAGAGAGAGAGAGAGAGAGAGAGAGAGAGAGAGAGACATACACACAGAAAGGGAGACATACACACAGGAAGAGACAGACCCACAAACAGACACAGACAGACAGACAAAGACACAGACAGACAGACAGACAGACAGAGACAGACAGAGACTTACAGAAATGGAGAGAATACTCAAAAGACTGTCCGAGAGAGAAAGACAGAGACGCAGGACAGAAAAGAAGAAAAGGGAAAAGGGGAAAAAGAAAAACACCTGGAGAGGAAGTAAAGGAAGTGAACACATTGAAAAGAACGCAGCGAAAAAAAAAAAGAAAAAGAAAAGAAAAGAAACACACAAGAACATGGAGCGAGCGACGTCCGTGGCGAGGAACGGTAAAAGACACACGGAACAGACGAACAGACATACAGACAGAGACAGATAGGACGGGACAGAGAGAAGGACAGAAGAGGCAACACAAGACGCCGTCCTTTCAAATTCCCGACAGCCGACGAAGCGAGAACTTGTTTGATCATTCTTTGGGGCCCCAGAGTGCTCCTCCTCCGGCCTCTATGAATTTTCAAACTCTTCCTTCTGCATACCTGACGAGACCCTTACGTATATTTTTCAAGGGTATGACCACAGGCGAGGTCAGAGGAGAGTGAAGGAAAAAGGCATCGATAAAAGATGTAGGGTATACTTGTGGAGCGGCGGGCAGGAAAAGGGAGGAAGTAAGGACCGGAATCCTGGCCAAGGAGACGAGAGTGGAGAGGTAAGGGGAAAAAATTCTGGTGTGTGTGAAAGAGAGAGAGAGAGAGAGAGAGAGAGAGAGAGAGAGAGAGAGAGAGAGAGAGAGAGAGAGAGAGAGAGAGAGAGAGAGAGAGAGAGAGAGAGAGAGGCTGTTGTTTTCTTTCAACACCTTAACAACATTCCACCGGTAACACTCCGCCTCACTTTCACATCAGTTTCCACCCAAAACTCTAAACTGCACCTTGGATTTAAGCGTCTCTGATTCACCCTCAGCCACAGTACTTATTTCCCTGTCAGCTCCCGACACGGCGCCCAACGTGGCTGAAGAATTAACTCAGAGGCAACACAACCACCACAACAACAAACCTATGGATATATTTCTACCAGTGTCAAATGTCCTCCTTGTACCAAGTTGTAAATTTGTTCGTGACTAGTACTTAGGAAGCTTTCAAAATAAGTTTACATGTCCATGGATGAGGATGATTGGTGGAAACAGGTAGGTATGTTGGTATGTTTTTCCATGTTAGGACTGTCGCGTGTAGGTCTGATGGCTTCTTGCAGCTTCCCTATGTTCTTGTTTTATATGATTCTACGCGTTATTTACAAAATTTTATCCTCTTATTGTAATCAAGGCACTTCCAATATCGCAGAGCTTCACCAGCCCGCCTCCCTCCCTTCCTCCCTTCCTCCCTTCCTTCCTACAAAATAAGCTACGTCTGTTTAAAAGTACAATACCAGTGCATAGGAACTTAAACTTTATAAAGCAGCTACATTGGGCGCACTCAGCAGCAACAATAGTAATAATTAACGGCAATGAAAGCCTATTGTGTAGCAAGCCAGACTGATTGCAATGGAAGAAGTTTTAATTAAGAGCTCTGGGTGTTAAAGAAGAAAATAAATGCAAAAAGTTAACACCCATTAAGATGTTTTGCATAATTACAAACACCTGATGGAGATGAAAGGGACGTTTTTTACCTGTGCTTTAGTGAGATTAGGGTAATAAGGCGGCCTCTTTGTATGGGGGAAGGAAGGGACAAGGGAAGGGGAGTGTGGAGATAAGCAGGACGAGAACTTCTTACGCACACACACACACACACACACACACACACACACACACACACACACACACACACACACACACACACACACGCAATACTTTCTCCTATGCACAATGATCACTTCTGACAACATTAAATTATATAAATCCCTCGGCAATGATCAACGATAAGAACATAGTAAAATATTGAGGAAGACGATACTGCCGCCATGTTGATGTGGTAGACTCTCTCTCTCTCTCTCTCTCTCTCTCTCTCTCTCTCTCTCTCTCTCTCTCTCTCTCTCTCTCTCTCTCTCTCTCTCTAGGTATCAGAAATCAAACCAAAAGAGTAATGCATCAACAACTTACGGTGATAAAACTTCTGCAAAAAATTTTCATGCTCAGAAATGACCGACGCTTCCGTGAAAGTGAACCCGAACAATTCAGCGCGAGTAAAGAAAACAACGATAGAAAAAGACATATAAAAGACGATACATGGAGAGAGAGAGAGAGAGAGAGAGAGAGAGAGAGAGAGAGAGAGAGAGAGAGAGAGAGAGAGAGAGAGAGAGAGAGAGAGAGAGAGAGAGAGAGAGAGAGAGAGAGAGAGAGAGAGAGAGAGAGAAAACGGACAAATGAAGACCGAAACAGACAAACAGCCAGACAAAAAAAAAAAGAAGTCACAAACACACAAACAAACAAACAAACAAACAAACTCACATACACAAAGTTAAAAAGAAAATACGAACACAAACAAATGAAAACAAAAAAAACACGAAAAACACACACCTACCAAAACCAGAAGGAACTCAGAGACCATAAGACACAAAACGCAAAGTAAACAAAGAAGAAAAAAGAAAAACAAAACACAAGAGAGCGAACCATGCAAGGAGAAAGCGGGTAGCGGTGGGGCGGCGGCGGCGGTGCTTAAGGGAAGGTAAGCGCAGGTGTGGCTGGAACCGTAATGAACGCAGCCTTCCCAACCCAGAATTACGAGCAACGAAGGGCAGCGAAAGCAAGATCCACGGAAGCTTACGGCCTTGGAACCCCGCCCTGCCTGCCCCGCCCATCTCCCTGCGCACCCATTAGCAAAGGAAAACAACGCCCTCTCTCTCTCTCTCTCTCTCTCTCTCTCTCTCTCTCTCTCTCTCTCTCTCTCTCTCTCTCCGTGCCCCACCTCACTTGCTTTCTTCGTCATTAGTGCCGCTCCTCCTCCTCCTCCTCCTCCTCCTCCTCCTCCTCCTCCTACTCCTCCTCCCATCAGTGCCTATTCCTTCCGCATATACATTTGTTCTACGCACGCAAAGAAAAGGAGGTTGGGATTTGACGGAAGTTGGTTTGTTTTGGGTCAGTGTGGTAAGAAGGAAGGTAGAGAGAGAGAGAGAGAGAGAGAGAGAGAGAGAGAGAGAGAGAGAGAGAGACTGGTGGACAGATGATATTCTCTCTCTCTCTCTCTCTCTCTCTCTCTCTCTCTCTCTCTCTCTCTCTCTCTCTCTCTCTCTCTCTCTCTCTCTCTCTCTCTCTCTAGCACATACACACATCCACACACACACCCCACACTCAGGCAGAAAGCAGGCGGATAAACAAGTAAGGAAAGATACGTGACAGCAAAAAAAAAATCATAGACGCAGAGAAGGAATACCGAGAGGAAAAGAGAGGAAGGTAAAAAGAACGTTAAAGGTAAAATGAAAGACAGAAACGAGGAAGAGAAGCGAGAGACGAAAGGAAGGAGGAAAGGAAAAACAAAATGGAAAAAAACAGAGAAACAGAGAGAGAGAGAGAGAGAGAGAGAGAGAGAGAGAGAGAGAGAGAGAGAGAGAGAGAGAGAGAGAGAGAGAGAGACGACGAGGAGGAGGAATTGAGTGAAAGAAAAAGCAAGAATGCAAGGGCACAGAAAAGAGAGAGAGAGAGAGAGAGAGAGAGAGAGAGAGAGAGAGAGAGAGAGAGAGAGAGAGAGAGAGAGAGAGAGAGAGAGAGAGAAGCAAGGTCAGCACAGGGCAGGAGGTGAGCACCCTGGTCGCCGGCGTGGGGTGAGGCGGAGGTGAAGGACAGAAGACACAACAAGACAGCCTCGACTCAGCTCGGCTCCACACAAACAAGTTCCTCGTTTACACTTTGACATGTTTCTTACTTCGTTGAATCCTTTTTCTTTCTTCTTTCTTTTCTGTTTTATTCGTATATGATAGAAGACCAAAATGATGGGAGGAATTGTAATAAAGAATTGTCAGAGTAAGTACTGGTCCACCTTCTTGAGTAACAGGACCACATTCGAGGATCTGTGTGTGATATTGACGTTAATGTGAATATGAGTGATAATTAATCTATTGTATGTCATCATGCTAACCAAGACAACCTGGAAACTTTATGACCACAAGACATCAGTTGACTTTCACATCAACAAGATCAGTGAAGCTCGCCAGCCAGCACTCCTGCCGCTATGAATGTACCACCAGGCCACATCACTAAGCTAACTAGACACAGCAGACGTGCAATAGCCTACTTATCATGATATAATTCATATTGCTGCATATCACTAAAATTAAATGTGAACAAATAGTATTGTGACATAGTATGGTGATAAAGAAGGGTATTTTTTTTCGTTACTTGCCGAGGACTGCATTAGGGAAACTTGACTGGAGGCTTGGACAACAACCAGGCTACAGTATCACCCCCACGGCAGATACCAACACATGAGCCACCACCTCAGAGCAGCACTGCCGCCAAGCACGCTGGGCCAAGAGCACCGCCACACAGCTTCCTAGCAAAGATTGTATCGCGGAAAGAATGAGACCCTAAAGGTGCCAAAATTGCCAGTAGGGAAGGTAAACACGGCTGCTTTACCGGCTACAGCCCATCACTCACCGCCACACCGCCACCAACCTTGCCTCACCTCGCCTCGCCCTTGCCGAGTCCAGGGCAGCGCAGGACAAAGTGTACAGGAAATAAAAATGAGATACATGCCAAGGGTTTTCATCTGCGCGGGACATCTGAGGGAAAGCTGATGTGAGTTAGACGTATGGCGTGTCAGTCAAGGAAGAACGTGTCAGTCAAGGAAGAACACTATTTGTAAGAGGAAGAACAATATTTATACTACAGTTGTATATATATACAAAAGCTCAAGAAAATATTTCATTCACCCTCACAAAAAAACTTCCCCACTCTATTTTGATACTACTACTACTACTACTACTACTACTAATAATAATAATAATAATAATAATAATAATAATAATAATAATAACAGGTAACAACAATTATGTCAAACAGCAACAATAACAACGACATACACCGCTATGCAACCCCAAGGCGATTAATATTACTGTCGTCGTGTGCCGTGTATGAGTACAATAAACAAAAATCCCATGCACTTCATCAGCCTGACCTCCGCCTCGTGCTGGCCTAAGGGGGTAATTAAATATCAGTTGCGGCATTGCACTCGTCGCCTCAGGGAATGCACGGGTGGGGAGGGAGGACAAATACTTCAGGTTATTCCTCCTCGGTACTTCCTTGTTTCTCTCCTGTTCTCTCTTGTGTGCTCCTGATTCTTCTTCTTTCTTTCCTCTTCTTCTTTATTCTTTTTTTTTCTTTTTTAGATAAATTTATGGATGAGGATGATAGGTGGAAATAGGTAGCTGTTTCATACAGGGATTGCCATCTGTAGGCATTATGGCTTCTTGCAGCTTCCATTACTTTCTTATCTTCTTATAGTCTTATGCTGTTGTTTTTCTTCTTCTTCTCTTCTTCTTTTTTTTTTTGGCTGCTTTTCTTAAGGGTCTCTACCTGTTTCCATTTTCCTCTGAATTGTACCTCTTCTGTTACACCCATCACCCTCAAGTCTTCCTTCATTGCATCCATGCATTCATACACCTTCTCCATAGTCTTCCTCACTTCCTTCTTCACTTTCTCCTGCCAGGGTCTCCAATATCTACCTTGCCACATATTCATCTCATCTCTCCCTACTAAGCCAAACCACCTACACGAGTCTTTCTATGGGATTAAATTTCTTATTCAAATCCTATATTCTCTTTTCTCTTACATTTTTTTTTTTTTTTTTTTTTGGGGGGGTGATCAAGATTTCCCACTCAAATAGGTGTTCCTTTTCCCTTAATTTTCTATAAGATACAATGTTTTTAACACAGAATTCTTCTTCTTTTTTTCCTCTCTCACTCACTATAGCATGAATGGTTAATAGTGACACGCACCACATTCTAGCATCTCGTCTACATTACAAATGATGAAACTCTTAAATAAACACCAAACACAGTAGTAAAGAAAATAAATAAAAAGTGCTCTCTGTTCCACCAAAGCACAGCAGTCCACTCACACTATTCATGCTGTGGACACCCGCACGGCCTCAGAAGGGGGCAGCACTAGAGGGACGCTGAAGGCTACCCGTCTCCTCCACTGCCAGCAATCAAAGCCACTCATCACCGTCTGCTCTTTTGTTCATTATAAATATGCGCAGTAAATTCTGCCAACACACACGGTCTGCCTTTGTTTCCGTTTTCTTTCATCACCGAGTACTGCGGTTTTGACAGACGCAGAACTAATGAAAGAATAATTATGCAATAAGTATATACTGTCTCGTGTAGCTCATTTTTTTTTTCTTTAAACTGATACGAAAATTATTCTAACATGAAAATTAGACTAAGAGTAGATTATGTTTCATTTCACCCTCTCCCTTCTTTCATACCAACACACATAAGGATTTAACATTTTTCACCTGAAAGAATACGAAAAAATACATTATTTTTAACACCTTATTTCTTTTGTAAGCAGTAAGAAGACTACCTACCTTTACATAACACTAGTTTGTTTTCCTTCCTCTGAGATCACACCACACCCACTTCAAGCCCAGACACACCGCCACTCTCCTCTGCTCTTTACATAACACTGCCTTGCCTCCCCCTTACTACCAACGCCAGTACCTAGACACACTTCTCACGCTGCTCTCTGGATTTGTAAGTACAGCGACCCGGCCACCACGACCCAGCGGCCTCGCCATCACGGCCACTATCACCACCATCATCTCGAGTCATTTTGGAAGCAGAGGCGGCTCAACACATTTCTCATCACTATCTCTCTCTCTCTCTCTCTCTCTCTCTCTCTCTCTCTCTCTCTCTCTCTCTCTCTCTCTACAGCGAAGGAGAGTGAGCGAACGAGAGCGAGAGAGAGAGAGAGAGAGAGAGAGAGAGAGAGAGAGAGAGAGAGAGAGAGAGAGAGAGAGAGAGAGAGAGAGAGAGAGAGAGAGAGAGAGAGAGCACATTTATCATACTTTCAGAGGGTCGTAGCTTACTGTCAGCAAATATATTTTTCCTGATAAGACGGGGAGAAGGGAAGAGGGAGAAAAAACCAGGGTGGAAAAAACTGAGGGAGACTGAGGGAGCGTACCGGAAGACACGCAGAAGAAAGGGAATTATGTACAAGGAGAGACATTCCCCCTCACTCCTCAGGGAACACAACCCTCACAGCCCTCCCTCCTCGACTCACGCACCCTCATGACCCTCACAACACTCACTACAAGGGCGATTTGGTGACACGTCCTCTCTGCTACTAACTCCACCGTCACCACCACCACCACCTTCAGGAGCGGTAAATAATAAGTAATAATAATAATGAATGACAATAACAATAATCACAATAGAACCAGCAGTGTTATCTCTTCTGGAATATTTTGCTTGCTGGATTCTGGGCGATGTTTACGTTTCTGGAAAATTTTTTACCATGAAAAGATTAACTCGTACATTGCTGACTGTAATAACGCAGGAGGAGGAGCAGAGAGCGGGAATGAAACGCTGGGAAAAAAAAAAAAAAATGAGACGCTGGGAAAAAAAAAAAAAAAGGTAGAAAATGAATCACAGGAATTACGTAGAGCGAATGTAAATGACGAAAGGGTTGATAGAAATGTTTACCTAAAAAAAATGTAGTAATACCTTAATTTATCTACACTGCCTTCACTTGTTTTCCATCCAGTGCGTCTGTTTTAAAATGCACTGACAATTGCGAGGTTGTTAATTAGATATAAGATAGTATTCTCTATTCTGCGCTGCAAATTTTGTAAACAATGATCTCAGTCGTCAATTAAAAAACACATCAATACACGCTAGATGAGTATAGCTTTGAAATAAAAAACGCAACGAGATTTACTTTGACTCTCTCTCTCTCTCTCTCTCTCTCTCTCTCTCTCTCTCTCTCTCTCTCTCTCTCTCTCTCTCTCTCTCTCTCTCTCTCTCTCTCTCTCTCTCTCACACACACACACACACCCACGTAAGCGTATATATCTAAACCAAAGAACTAACAAAAACTGGCGAACCGAACCTAACAGCACTGAAAAACCCACAATACAGAACACAATTAATATTCACCAAAGAAAAAAATCTACCCCCTCTACAATGATACAGAGAAAAAACACACCCAGACACACACAAACTGGAACAACAAAGCATCACACACACACACACACACACACACACACACACACACACACACACACACACACAGCTGAAGACGAAGTATCTATTTTTTATATTCATTTACTTTTTGATCCCCAGATTCTCCAATAACATATACACACATTTAAAGATTCCTCCTCCCTTTCAAAAATACAACTCTTGGCCACTTTTTCTTCCTTCCTTTCCTTTTTTTCTCTTTAAGTTTCCGGCGTAATGGATAGAAGGGACTGTATTTAGCGACGCATCGTATATTCCCGCTTTTTATTTCCCCTCGGCGATGAATCTCCGTCTTGTCTACGGATTAGAAGGAGAGAGAGAGGGAGGGAGGGAGGGAGAGAGAGAGAAAGACAGACACACACACACACACAAATTTGACTGTCCGCCTCAGTCTTATCACCTACATAAACCCGCCAAGATTCCCCGACCCCATCATTTCCTGTACAGCGGGCCAGCCACGCCTCACAGTCTGACCCCACCACTTCATATCTCCTCGCCAGGGACCAGTGATGTGTTTACGAGGCGGGTGTCCATAGCTCTCCCGTCTTTATCGCCTCTTCATATCCCTGCAGATGACGCATCCAGGTGCCTCTCTCTGTCTACCCCTGCTCCCTGCCTCCCACCGCCGCCTCCGCCTCAGCCAACACGTCTTCCTCGGCAGATAATAAATTCATCGCCTTAGAATATTTAAGTTGTAAGGTATTCTACAGCCGCGCTCGAGGATTAGCGTGTGGATGAATTATAAAATGTGTTAGCGGCTTTCCTAATCTGTCGTGGGGAAGGAAAGGTGTTTGAGGCGTGAAAGAAATATGTATAAAGGGACAGACAGACAGACAGACAGACAGAGAGAGAGAGAGAGAGAGAGAGAGAGAGAGAGAGAGAGAGAGAGAGAGAGAGAGAGAGAGAGAGAGAGAGAGAGAGAGAGAGAGAGAGAGAGAGAAAGGAGAAAACCAGAGCGAGAAAGATAAAGAGAAAGAGACAAACAGACAGACAGATTCATTAACTGATTAAAAAATACATACACTCTAAACTCCACAACAGATAAGGACATTTACAGTATTTACGTAGATACCAAGATCCACGCCCACCCGTTTGCCTAAAGAGGAGGAGAAGGAGGAGGAGGAGGAGGAGGAGGAGGAGGAGGAGGAGGAGGAAGGAAAAACAAGAAAAATATAAAAAAAAGAGCAAGGAGAAAAAGAAAAAGAAAAAGAAAGAAGAGAGAAACGCGTTAACAATAATAAAAATAAAGAGAAGAAAGACAACAACAGCAACAAGGAAGAGGAGGAGAAAAAAATCAAGGACAAGAGGAGGAGGAAGAAGAGAACAAGGGCGATGACGAGGACGAGAGCAGGAACGAGAACAAGAACGACGAGAGAGAGAGAGAGAGAGAGAGAGAGAGAGAGAGAGAGAGAGAGAGAGAGAGAGAGAGAGAGAGAGACAGAGAGAGGCGAGGCAAGGCGGCCAACACGTTTCGTTACGTTCGATTCATCTCACATAAGGTCCAGCCAGGAACATGTGGGCGGCGAGGGATCGAAGTGAGACATCAAGGAAGGCATCAAATTTTCATGAGAGCGTCTAAAGGAGTTGGATTTCTGCCGCTGCATCTCTTAATGGTGCGAGTGCCAATAAGCTTTCAAAGGCGAGCATTATCAAATCATTCGTAATCGACATTTGTTACTGATTATTGAAAGGTGAAGGGATCTCTCTCTCTCTCTCTCTCTCTCTCTCTCTCTCTCTCTCTCTCTCTCTCTCTCTCTCTCTCTCTCTCTCTCTCTCTAACCTCTTTTCAGCTAATGTATTACGTCATTCATAATTTAAAATGCCAAAATTTACGTTATTTTAATATTAATTTCAAATGTAGACTTTATTCATTTATTATGAGGAAGGTTCTCTCTCTCTCTCTCTCTCTCCCTCCCTTTCTCTCTCTCTTCATCTCCGCTCATGACGTTCATTTGTACACAATAACACTCTTGTTTCACGACGCCCCACAATAACACACGACGAAGGGACGCGCTCATCAAAGTCACAATGTCCTCGACTCACTCAACGAACGCTATCATGGGGAATATGAGGAGCTTAAATGTTACCAATGAGACGGAGACAGCAGAAGATATTGTGTGTGTGTGTGTGTGTGTGTGTGTGTGTGTGTGTGTGTGTGTGTGTGTGTGTGTGTGTGTGTGTGTGTGTGTGTGTGTGTGTGTGTGTGTGTGTGTGTGTGTGTGTGTGGATGGGTGGGTGGGTGGATGGATGTGGTTATAAGTGAGTAGTACCATCAGTAATTTTAATCTTACTGTATCTTCTTGATGGTCAATAAATTATCTATCTATCTCTCTATTTATCTATCTTTTCATCTATCTATGTATCTCTCTATTATTCTGTCTGTCTATTTATCTTTCTTCGTTCTTTGTCTTTCAAATCCCATGTTTCTTTTTCTTTCTTTAGATTGTATAGTGCAGCTTATCACGCAGCCGCGTCAGTGCCAAGAAATCTGCCGCTGTTTTTATTTTTTTTATTCGTTATGTTCCTTTGTACTCCAGACTGCAATAAACAAAAGCTGTCTACGCATTTCATTTTTTTTTTTTTTTATGTTTCGTACTTTTTCTCTGCCAACGAGGTTAAAAATGCATGAATGTTCTTTGCTAGTACCACCACCACCACCACCACCACCACCACCACCTCAAATGTTAATGGTTCTATCTGGAATGCTAAACTTTCCTTACATCTTTCAAACCTCCAGTCTTCTTTACTTTATATTCATGTCCTCTTTTACATCTTTCATCCCTAACCTAGCGGGCCTTTTGTGTCCATACCAACTAGTCCCTTTAAAAAAAATAAATTGGATAAAACTGAGTACAGACAAAGCACCGAGAGATTACCTTTAGATCCGGAACAGGGCGAGGAAAATACAGATACGTAAATACAGAAGGAAAGAACGAGCCGGCTGGACTACAAGGGGTCGGCAGAGTTGCTCATAAATTCGTACCTATTCTCAACAAGGCGAGCAGGGATTAGTGCGTGAAAGGAGGCAAGCCCAAATGGTTTCCGCCTGCCTGGAGATTCAAGTTCGTTGCATCTCGCGTGTGTGTGTGTGTGTGTGTGTGTGTGTGTGTGTGTGTGTGTGTGTGTGTGTGAGGGGGGAAGTGTGTGGGTGTGTAAAGTGAGGTGTATTCAACGAAACTTTTTTTTTTCAGTCTGCTGTCTTTATTATCCTAAATATTGCAGCGACAGACAATTAATCAATATCGGCCGTCAGTTATCGATCAGACAGCCAATCATTCACTCGGTTCAATAATCCTGGGAATTTATCAGTCCTGTAAAAGTTCATCGTACTCTGTCAAGGTATTATTACTCACTCACTCTTTCACTCACTCACTCAATTCGTCAGTTCATTTATCAATGTCTTGCTTTAATTATGTACTCCTTCTTTCGGCACTTATAATTCCGGAATGTTGTATGGGTAGTCAGTCAGTCAGTCAGTCAGTCAATCAGTCGATCAATCATTCAATCAATCAATTAATTCATCATCGTCCTGGAAAGGCGAATACTCCTCCACCAAGGTAAGATAAGTATAGGTAGGAGTAAGAGAAGGAGGTTCACCTGTTCCTGCACCTACCTATCTATTCTTTAACATTACATTCCTTACCATGTGCATTTATCCAAGCGTAAAATATATGTTTAGATAAACCAGATAAAAAAGCACTGTAAAAAAAAACAAAATCTATCTCCTTAGCAATCTATATCTACCAATCTATAAATCGATGTAATTAATCTATCTATCTATCCATCTACGAAAGCAGACTGCATTTACTAACTAACCTAGCATCTACAAACTCACCATAACCATCTATTCACCTACCTACCTTACACCAAACACCTTACCAACCAACACGCCTATCTGCACCCACCTACCCATCCACACACACACACACACACACACACACACACACACCCACACACACACACGATCTCCCAGTAATGCGTTGTTCTCACCTTCCCTTTCTACCATATCTCTTATTACGATGCCTTCCCACACTCCCCTTACCTCCCCTTACCTTCCCCACCTTCCCTCCACCCTCCGCCTTCCCTTCGCCTCCCGACCCTCTCTTCAGGTGCCGTCAAATCCCATCAGGGTCGTCGGGGCACCAAGGGACCAACGTGGTTCTTTCTCCTTCACGTTTGAGCTTCAGTAGATTTTTTTCCTTCCCTTAAGAAGCCGAGACGGAATAAAGGGAACAAAGAAATGGAGGAGGAGGAGGAGGAAGAGGAGGAGGAAGAAGAGAAGGAGGAGGAGGAGGAGGACCACTACCACCACCACTACCACCACCATCAGCAGCAGCAGCAAAAAAAGGAGCAAGAGACAAAAGAAAGGCAAGTTTAAAAAAAAAAAACAGTACGTGGAAAAATAACAGTGGAAGAAAGAAAATGAGAGATGGAGAGATGGAGATGCGGAGGAACAGGACGAGTCATTGAGGAGTACAGGAAATGAACGAGGCAGGGGATTGAAATGGAATAAAACAAAACAGAAAAGTTAACAAAGAAAAAAAAAGGCAAGGCGAGCGAGAGAGAGCAAGGAATGAGTCAACAATCGATCTCAGCTCAGGAATTGCGGGAGGGAGGCGAAGGGACTTAGTAGGGAGAGAGAGAGAGAGAGAGAGAGAGGTGGAAGTGCAATGGAAGAGTGGTAGAAAAAGGGAGAGTAAGAAGTTTATTGAAGGACAGATGGGCGTAAGAAGTACGGTAGTCTATCCAGAAGCTGCAGAAGATGAGAACTGTATTAGTATAAGAAATTAAGCAGTGTAAAATATAGTGGAGATGTAGAAGAGTATAAACTGGATAAAGTAGGGAAGTATAGTAAGCAGAAACGAGAGTCGTGTTAAGGATAAAGAAAATTTTGTGTTATCATATTTTCTCTCATCCACATTCCCTTGACGCGAGCATGGCGAGACAACACTGCTACACGCCGGCAAGGAGGGGAAAGAGAAGGAAAAATAAGAGAAAATGTCATAACAATAATACACTTCTACCTACCCCTAGCAGTTATGTAGAAGGTGCAAGAGTGTATGGGTGTAGCTGGGTGTAGCTGGTGTTGCATAAGCTGGAAAGGCTAGGAAATATGATACAGGCGTAGAGGAAATGTAATGGTAGCTGGAGGGAGTAATAAGTGTAAGGGTGAGTCTGCGGCGCGTAGGAAGCGAAGGAAGAGGAAACTAACCGTAAAAAAACGAGTTCGTTGCATATTGTAACGTTTTTAGTCACTTTTCCAGAATTTAGACAACGAGGATTCATTCGCACGTGAATAATTACTTTGTTAACGTTTTATATTCAAGCATTTTACTTAATTATCGCCTCTCTCTCTCTCTCTCTCTCTCTCTCTCTCTCTCTCTCTCTCTCTCTCTCTCTCTCTCTCTCTCTCTCTCTCTCTCTCTCTCTCTCTCTCTCTCTCTCTCTCGTCAGTTTTCATGACTTCAGGAATACTACATACATGAAGCGGATGAGAAAGTTCACGATGAAACGAAGAAAAAGGAACATTAATACAAGTTTTTATCCCAGGTGCTTCTTACCCCGGCGGTGATTGCAGCACATTTTCACGAGTGATGCCTGCCAATGATCAGTTCCTCCAGCGGGCAAGAAGACCCGTTCACCGATATTCGCTCTGTGCAGGTTGGCTCCCCGCTGCCTTCCATCGGTCGTGATTAGTGCTTACGTTCACGCGGTGGAAAAGAAAACGTGCATCAAATTTACCTTTTAAAAATCCTGCGCCCTCAATACGAGAGTTTCCCTGCGCAATATCTAGGCCGTGGGGGCAGCACAAGCAGACGCAAGCACATTCACAAGCAGAAGAACCAGCAGAAGGAGAATCACAAACAGCAAGCACGGAGGCATAAATTCAGCCAAGCTAACTCACATTTCAAAGGTTTTGCTTCATTCCCCCTTTCGCTTCTTTGGGAAAAACACACCGAGGGAGGCCAAGTGCACGGGGAGAGGCCACCTTTCTAATTATTTGATCCAAGTTTGCGCTGCAGGTAAGAGGAGGGAAGCTGTGCAAGGACAAAGGACAAGGAGAACTGAGTGGGGTGCGCGGGAATAACTTAGGGAGAAATGAAGGGGAGCAGGGTTGGGGCAAGGGATGAAGGAGCGAGTAGAGAAAAGGTTAAGGGAGGAGAAG
>NC_087158.1:28117039-28132039 GCF_035594125.1 Scylla paramamosain | reverse complement strand
TGTAGAAAAAAAAATTAGCAGTAGCAGCAGCAACAGTAGTAGTAGTAGTAGTAGTAGTAGTAGTAGTAGTAGTAGTAGTAGTAGTAGTAGTAGTAGTAGTAGTAGTAGTGGCAAAAAAAAAAAAAGCCCTGGTCCGTTATCACCAGTTATCACATGACCCTCAAGAAAAAACACAGAAATCATTACAAAAGAAACAGCAACATTACATAAGATTTCGCTTCTCAATATCACGTATTTACCAGGCAGCGAGTTTCCAATCCGTGTACTCAGGCCCCCCCTATTCTGTGCAGGCCAGGTAAACAAGTACGCAAACACGGTGAAAGGGAGACCACAAGGTAATCTCGAAGCGCTACGGATTCTGGTCCACAGTCTTGAGGTTATGATTTCTGTGTGGTGGTGGTGGTGGTGGTGGTGGTGGTGGTGGTGGTGGTAAGAGTAAGGGTAGCAAAAGGAGGAGGAGGAGGAGGAGGAGGAGAAACGAAGAAAAACAAAAATAAATACAAGAAGAACAAGAACAAGAAAGAAAGAAAGAAAGAAAAAGAAAAAGAAAGAAAAAGAAAGAAAGAAAGGAAAAGAAGATAATTAAGAACTGGAGTAAAATAAAGAAAAAGGTAACAGGAAAAAAATAATCCCACACACACACATACACACACACACACACACACACACAGCAGGTGCAGGTTAATGTGACGTCTCAAGCGCAACATTCTGCATCCTCCTCGTTCGGGTGTGAAGTCTTTGATGTCCTCGTGTGTTTCTCGCTCTCATTTATCGAGGAGTCCTTGCACTCTCTCTCTCTCTCTCTCTCTCTCTCTCTCTCTCTCTCTCTCTCTCTCTCTCTCTCTCTCTCTCTCTCTCTCTCTCTCTCTCTCTCTCTCTCTCTCCTTTCGTTAATGTTTTTTGGTGTCTAATTTCTCTTTCACGTATACTTTCTCTTTAATTCGTTTTCTGGTGTTTACTTTTCTGTTGCCTGAAGTGACTTTGAGCAATACTGACCCTGTTGCTGCACCGCTAAACGTCAATCAGTCGTCTTGTTTACTTCCCAGAGTAGCGGAAAATTACGCGGATCAGATAGAAAGAGCAGCGATGTCTGAAAATTTAAACCTTCTCTATATCACACATAATCCTTATAACTAGACACTCTTATCCAGTAACAAAACAAAACATCAAAACCTGAGAATCAAAGACCCTTTTTTTTTCCCCTTCTTCTTTGCTCTCCTCTGCTTCCTTCGCCTCCTTTACCGAACGTACAAACAATAACAAGGCCATAAAAGCACCATTCGCTACCCGGCTTATTACAACTGGTACGTAAAAAAAGGGGAACGCTGGTGCTGGTGCCGTGCTGATGCCATGCCGTGCCGTGCCGTGCCTTGCTGGTCTGTGCTCCAACTCCCGTGCCGCGGCGGAATTAAAGATGCGCCATTGATAACAGGCCTCGAACAACGGCCGCCAGACACGAACGCCTGAACGGAGCCGCAAAAGCCACACGATAAAAATCCACAGAGAGAAAGAGAGAGAGAAGTTTCCGAGCGATTAAAGCGAACAAACAGAGCAAGGGCCGCTATAGCCCAAGCCGGCCCGAGATTAGTATAAACACGGCAGTAGATTCTTTTGCCGTGTTTTAATTCCCTCTGGCCGCCATTGGGTCATGGGTGCGGATATTGCCTTCCTCATCTAGGGCGGCTTTATTAGTGTCGTGATGGCTGCCAATATCCGCCGCCAGGTTGCCATGGTTGTCACCGGGAAGCCCTCAGTGTGCAATCAAGGAGAGATACAGACAGACAGACAGACAGACACACACACACACACACACACACACACACACACACTGGCTTCCTCATTCCATATACATCTACACTAAGCCAAAGAAACACATACATTTCGTTTTTTTTTTTTTTTTCTTTCATTTTTTCTTTGAGAGGACAACACAAGACATAAACGAATACGCATTACTGTTGAGCATGAACGTTTTACTTGACTAGCCACTAAAAAAAACAAGCGTCTGGAGCGATACTGATAAGACGGCAGCAAAATTAGATGTAAGAATAAGTGCAATTCAATGTAAAAATAAAAAAAACCACGCCAAAGTCAAACAGCCAGCAAGAATCAAACAGCGCACAGACGACAAGACGAACGGCGGGGGATCACAGCAGCGAGGCCGGAGTGGCGAGAGCTCTAAAGATCAAGCTCTTAATTGTTCCAGAGGACCTGACGCGCACATAATTGGCAGCTGCGATAGGCGAAGGGCGCCACTCCCTCGGCAGCCACGGTCTAGGAGCCTTACTCTGAGGAGGGCGAGCCAACTGTGTGGAAGAGACGCACCGTTCTCCTGACGCTCCCCGAGGCCAGACTAATGCCGCACATTGGCCCTTCATGGCGAATCGTGTTCCCTGAGGGCGAAATTATCAGCTACGACAAGGAACAAATGGCGCCGATTCTTCTAGCGACTAATGGTCATTTCTGCACTGATAGCCTTAATGACCGCTGAGGAGGACTGGGGAACATAGGGAGACATTTTCCGGGGCTAAGGTTAAGAATGGGTCGCTTGTGTTGCTCGAGCTGGAAGGGGCGGGAGAGAGGCAGTGTGAGAGAGAGAGAGAGAGGGGGAAAAAGAAAGGGAGGAGAGAGAGAGAGACCGGAGGCAAGACAAATGGGAATTGGAATCAGATAGACCCAACGAATTTTACAGTATTTCGTTTATATCAATCTTGCAGGGTGTTATCTAACTGGAGAAAGACAGAAAGAGGCTGATAACACGCGAAGGAAGAGTGCAGGGTGTGTTTCATCCGCCGGGACAGGCCAGGGAGTTTGCTGGGAGCCTGGGAACCGGTGGGCCTCAGCTGCCTGCACGCTGGAGCCTCAATGATTCATCTCCATCACTTCCTGCACCACTCCCTCCCTTCTCCCGCCCCGCGACGTTCACTGATTGGGCACCATCTCTGTCTATCTGTGTTCTAAGAGTTGATACAGTTCAAGGGACGGTGCACTGCTGTCCCTATGTGTGTGTGTGTGTGTGTGTGTGTGTGTGTGTGTGTCTCTCTCTCTCTCTCTCTCTCTCTCTCTCTCTCTCTCTCTCTCTCTCTCTCTCTCTCTCTCTCTCTCTCTCTCTCTCTCTCTCTCTCTCTCTCTCTCTCTCTCTCTCTCCACCCGATACTGCATCCATTTAAGCAAACGCACTATAAATATTAGGTGCAAAATCTTTAAAAGTTAAATATACAATGCACGAGAGAGAGAGAGAGAGAGAGAGAGAGAGAGAGAGAGAGAGAGAGAGAGAAAACAAAAGTACCACGAATTTATTGGAATCACCCGTTGCTGCTGCTGCTGCTGCTGCTGCTGCTGGTGCAATTCCTCCACTTGTAATTCCCAATAATTTCACACATTTATTCGTAACGCGGCGGGTTGTTGGAATTTCAGGTACTTTAATCAACACCAATTCCAGACAGCTAAATCGGGAATCTTATTTATTTTTTTCCTTCACTTTATTTTTTTTTATTTTTTTCAGTGTTGTTTGAGCCATGCGGATCTTTGCCTTGCCTTTGCCTTGCCTTGCCTTGCCTTGCCTTGCCGTGCCGTGCCGTGCCGTGTCTTATCCTGTTTTGCCGTGCAGTGCCACAGAAGAGCTAAGATGAGGTGGGGTGCCGTGAGTGTCAAAAGGGAAAGAGTGCCAAAGGGAATAAATTCACGAAAATATTCCCTTCGATTCCAAAACGTTTCATTTCAAACCCCCAGACACTCGAAATGTTGAAAATAAACAACAAATATGCTTCTATCGCTCTCCTTTCTCCCCGTGTGTGTGTGTGTGTGTGTGTGTGTGTGTGTGTGTGTGTGTGTGTGTGTGTGTGTGTGTGTGTGTGTGTGTGTGTGTGTGTTTTCCAGAGCTGTAATCAACACGACAACATAAAATTGAGAGGAATATTAAAATGTTGATCGCCTGAAGAATGTATTTATGAATATATATTCCACTCATCCACTCACCCAATCACTCACTCGGGAATATTCTGAGTAAACAATAACAGAGAGAGAGAGAGAGAGAGAGAGAGAGAGAGAGAGAGAGAGAGAGAGAGAGAGAGAGAGAGAGAGAGAGAGAGAGAGAGAGAGAGAGAGAGAGAGAAACCACGAGACACTCATAAAATTAAACTAAATAAAAAATAAAAAAAGCGACTCTCTCTCTCTCTCTCTCTCTCTCTCTCTCTCTCTCTCTCTCTCTCTCTCTCTCTCTCTCTCTCTCTCTCTCTCTCTCTCTCTCTCTCTCTCTCTCTCTCTCTCTCTCTCTCTCTTTCCAGGTAGTTAAGAGCAGGTGTGCTGAGCGTCCGGGTCCCAGAAACGTGACCCAACAAAAAGGAAAAGTAGATTATGGGAAAGAGAGCCTTGGACAGCGGACAGAGAGCGAGAGAAAGAGGAGGAGGAGGAGGAGGAGGAGGAGGAGGAGGAGGAGGAGGAGGAGGAGGAGGAGGAGGAGGAGGAGGAGGAGGAGGAGGAGGGTAGAGATGAGGGAAGAGAGAAACGAAGAGGTGAAGAGCAGGAAGAGGAGTAAAGGAAGGAGTGAAAGAGAGATGGAAAACAGGAGGAGAAGGAGGAGGAGGGTAGAGAGAAGGAAAAAGAGAGATAAAAGGGGAGGTGGAGAACAGGAGGAAGGAGGAAGGAGGGTACGGTGGAGGAAAGAAACAAGGAAGTGGAGATAGATAAGAAGAATGAGGATGTTCATGCAGGGAAGTAATGAAAGGAAATGAGAAGATGAGGAAGGAGGAGGAAATAAGAGGAAGGGAAGGGAGACTAGAAGGAAACTTGAAGAGAAGGAAGGATAGGAAACAAGGAGGGAAGAATTTGGGTTAATAAGATCGAGAGGAAATAGAGGGAAGGAGGAAAGAACGAAAATGGAGTTGAGGAAGAAAGGGAAATCTTAAGGAAAAAAATGAGGAAAAAGCACAGAAAGAAGAATCAACAAAGGAAAGAACCAGGAAACAATAACCAGAAATAGGAATACGAAGGAAAGGGAAATAGGAAAACACAGCGGGAAGGAATGAAGGAAAAAGGATGGAAAAAAGTGAAGAAGCGAAGAGTACACCTGAAAGACGACCTGAGGGAAGAGACAAAAGGTGAGCAGGGGAGGAAAGGGAGGACAATTCTGGAGAGGGAAAAAGGTGCTTGCCTCCAGATAAAAGTAGTAATGGCGCGCTTGTGGGAAAGAGTGGAGGGTAAAGGAAGGAAAGAGGAGAGGCAGAATGGAAGGTACTGAAGAGGATGACTGGAGGAGGAGGAGGAGGAAGACTAAGAGAAGAATAAGTAAGGAAGGAAAATGAGTAGCGAAAGGCCGAGAAGGGAAGAAGAGTGAGCAATAATACATAAAGGAAGGGACGTCTAGGTGTGAACGAGACGCAAAGGTAGGAAGTTAAATGAATGAATGAAAGGAGACACCCACTCACCCACCCACCCACACACACACACACACACACACACACACACACACACACAAGGAAACACCACTTTAAGACGAGCAGGGAAGCAAGAACAGTCATAAAGCAAGCAAGAGGAAACCCAGGAAAGTACAAGCTAAATGTATGACGGAAAGAGGAGCAGGGCGATAAAAGAGAGGCGACGAGACGTGTACGGAAGAAAAGAGGAAGAGGGGAAGCTGAGCAGAGAATGTATAATAGGGAGAGCGAGGGTGCTGATGAGAGAGGGGTGGATAAATTAACAATTGAGCGAAAAAGAAAGGGAAAACGGGGGAGAGGAATGATACAAGATAGAGATACGTAGGGAAAAAAGTAGACACTGACACAAAAATAATAAGTGAAATTAATAGGAAAAAAAATAAATAACTAAAGGAAGAGGATGATAGATGAGGAAAGAAAGAAGAGAAAAAGGGGAAGAATTATACCAGATACAAGTCCTAAAAAAAAAGAGACTGACAAATAAAAGAGGTGAAATCAATAGGAAAAACGAACTAGAGGAGGAGGAGGATAAATGAGAAAGGTATAATTAATTCCAAACTACCTCTCAGTAATTATTCTCCAGGACAAGAAGACCAAAAAATTATCCTGAGAAATTCCTTGTATATATATATAAAGTAAAACGATTCCTCTCTCTCTCTCTCTCTCTCTCTCTCTCTCTCTCTCTCTCTCTCTCTCTCTCTCTCTCTCTCTCACGTTAAAATTAATGCATCTACAAACACATTTAATTGAGCGTTACTTCCCCTCACGCATTCTCGTCCTGTCAATAAGTGAAAGGTTTTGTATCTCTCTCTCTCTCTCTCTCTCTCTCTCTCTCTCTCTCTCTCTCTCTCTCTCTCTCTCTCTCTCTCTCTCTCTCTCTCTGCTCTTGTATATTAAAATAGTGTCAACCATACCTTTTACTCCCACAATTCTAAGTACAATACAACACCTCATTAGTATCTTTCTATTTGCAGCAAACATTGGCATCGTAAAATATTTTGACCCTCACTCGTTTATCCTCACTCAGTCCGCATCATTCCCAAGCCACAAAAGTACACCCAAATAAACCCACCGTGAAAAATGCAAGAGATAATAACGGAGAGACGTCAGGTTCCCAAAACAGACGAAGAAGAAGAAAAAAAGACGAGATGATAATTGGTGGATGTCGATTCAAGCGTTTCACCTGCGCAAAAATTAGGCAGACAATGGCCAAGGGGAGTGTGACTGGCGTATTCCGTATTGAGCGATGGCTTGGGCGAGGCTCGGGTCTTCAGCTCATTAGCATACCCATTAGTTCTGGAGAAAGATTCCAGGTTTCTTTTTTTTTCTTTTTTTGGCAGGGGCGCTGCTGCTGCTGCTGCGTTTTACCTCCCTCCCTCGTGTTCGTGGAAGAGATACGTGAAGGGATACGTGAAGGATATTGTCTGTCTGTCTGTCTGTCTGTTTCTCTCTCTCTCTCTCTCTCTCTCTCTCTCTCTCTCTCTCTCTCTCTCTCTCTCTCTCTCTCTCTCTCTCTCTCTCTAGTAGTAGTAGTACCGGTAGTAGTAGCAGAAGTAAGAGTAGTAGTTCCTATCTTCGCTGTTTTGTTGTTATTGCTGTTGTTATTTGAAGTGGTAATGGTTTTGTGGTACGGTAAGACAATGGTCATACTGTGATGTATCGTGACTGTTTCCTGTGGTGGTGAGTAGTGGTGACAGTGCAACCATTACACAGTGGAGAAACAGAGGTGGTGGTGGTGGTGGTGGTGGTGATGGTTTTTGTGTAGTGGTGGAGGTGACAGCAGCGGCATTCTATTTTGCGTGTCCTCGGTAAACAGTCCTTCTTGAGATTTCCTTTCCTAAATTACACCGCAATCCTGAACGACGTAATCTTGTTGGCGGGACTAATACGCCCTCCGGAGTGCCTCTCAACCCTGCGCCGCTGACTCATATCACGAAAGGAAAAAAATAAATAGATCTTTAAGCGAATCTTTACCACATATGCTCCTCCATCCTCCCTTATTCTGACCAACAAAGTCATTGAAAAATTAATCTTTAAGCGAATTCTTCCTCACTCAAGACCTTATTCTGACCAACAAAGCAACAGAAAGCAATAAAAAAAATAAATAAACTCTACTTTTTTTGATGCACAAGAGAGGAAGACAAACAAAAAATAAAGTTCAGATATGGAAACACGCAATTATCAATCTCATACCAGACAAAAAAAAAAAAAAAAAGAATACTAAAAAAACAGACAATGCAGACTGAGTAAATCACAAAATATCAAAAAACTCTACTATTTCACATACATAAGACAAGGAAACACAAGACAACAAAAGAATAAATAAATAAACCAACAAAAAACGAGGACCCACTGATCGTCTCCACCACTAAAAGAAAGAATACTAGAGAAGAGCCAATTCAGGTCTGCAGGAGAGACGCGGAGGCACGGAGGTAATGTAACTAAGGTCAAAGTGAAAGGTAATCTATAAGCGATGGGACTGAGGAGGATCACACGATATCGGTCCATTTGGAAATCTTAGAACTGGGAATCGGGAAAGGCGACAAGGTGATCACTTACCGGAGAGAGAGAGAGAGAGAGAGAGAGAGAGAGAGAGAGAATGATGGTCAGAAAGGGAAGGAAGAAAAGAAGGAATGATGTAAGCTTTAAAGACGGAAGGATGGGAGGAAAGAGGAAGGAAAAAATGAATGAATGAAAGGAATGAATGAATGAAGGAAGGAAGGAAGGAAGTGACAGAGATAAGAAACCGAGAAAATAAGGAAAAATGAAGGAAGGGCAAGAAAGAATGAACAGGAAAGAAGGAGGAATGAGAAAAGAAAGAAAGAAAGAAAACAAAGATGAAATGAAAGACACCCAAAAAAGAACAGAAAAAAACACGAAAGGAAAGAAGAAAAAAACTGAAGGGGAACGGAATGGATAAAGAAGATAAAATAACGAAATTTAAAGAAAATACCCAGAGAAAAAACAAACAAACAGGAAATACTTGGAAGGAAAGCAGAAAGAAAATAAAAATTAAGAGAAAGGAAAGGAAATAGAGAGAGAGAGAGAGAGAGAGAGAGAGAGAGAGAGAGAGAGAGAGAGAGAGAGAGAGAGAGAGAGAAAGGAAACAGTCGATTGCTTATTCTGCGGAAAGAAGACTGAAGAAGAGAAAGGATGCGAAGGAGATGGGGAAAGAGAGGAGGGGGAGAGAGAGAGAGAGAGAGAGAAAGAGAGATGGAGGGGGGAGAAAGGGCGGCAGGTGCTGAGTAAGAGAAAATGGGGCGAGGAGAAAATGAAATGGAGACGTGGCCACCGAGATAAGAAAGAATTAACAAACAAAATGCGTGGAAGAAATGGCGAAGGGGAGATGGGAAAGTTGATGGAGTGGAGAGGCTTAGACAAAAGAAACAAAGGAGGGACTGAAGAAAAGGTAATGGAAACAGGAAAAAAATAGTAATGGAGCTGAGAGAGAGAGAGAGAGAGAGAGAGAGAGAGAGAGAGAGAGAGAGAGAGAGAGAGAGAGAGAGAGAGAGAGAGAGAGAGAGAGAGAGAGAGAGACGTTGTAACGACAAAAAGTATAAAGAAAAAGCTAACAAAAAAAGAAAGACAAGGAAAAACAGAAAACCAAGCAGGCAAGGAGGCAGGCAAGCAGACGAAGAGAGAGAGAGAGAAAGAGAAAGAGAGAAAAAAATAATAGCAAGGCTTGAAAAGAGGCGGCAAGAAAAAGGGAGAGATGAGAGAAACGGCTTAGCTAATTGCAGGTTTCCCGGACCCACACAAAGCAAACACTGGCCACGAGGAGAATAATACTAATGAATAATATACGAGCTCGCTATTTGAGGCGCAGGAATGCGATGAATGTGCGATAAACCAACACGAGGCAAAAATTGGGAGATGCATGCAAGATGAATGAAGGGAATGTATGCATTTACCCCAGAGAGAGAGAGAGAGAGAGAGAGAGAGAGAGAGAGAGAGGGAGAGAAAGAGAGAGAGAATTAAAGCTGAGAATAACTGTTCATGTTATAGTTATTTAAAGAGAAAATGTTGAAAAAAATCAAGTAACCAGACAAAACGAGAGAGAGAGAGAGAGAGAGAGAGAGAGAGAGAGAGAGAGAGAGAGAGAGAGAGAGAGAGAGAGAGAGAGAGAGAGAGAGAGAGAGAGAGAGAAGCATATATTTAAGTGGGCGGGTAAATCTACTTCCACAAATAACACCTGTAATTTTAATAAAGGTCTGAATTAGTGTCAATCTATTTAAAAGCCCATTTTACCTGGAAGAAGGAAAATGTTAGGCTTGATTAATACACCTGTGGCACCTGAGGCGGCGGCGGCCAGGTGAGTGGGGAGAGAAGGAGGGAGAAGAGGGAGGAAGAGTTGACGGGAGGGGAGCAAGGATGGAGAGAAAGAAAAAGGGAGAAAAGACATGGAAGAGAAAGAAAAATGACGTTAAAGGAGCTGGGATGAAGAGAAGGAAAGGAGAGAAGAGAGAAGGGATGAAGAGAGGAAGGGAGTGAAGCAGGTATGAAGGAAACAAAAAGGGAGAGGGCAGGAGGGAAACCATGACGAAATATAGGAGAGATGAGAGAAGAAGGGAAGGGGGAAGAGGGTAGAATTAGAAGGGAGGAGATGAGAAGGGAGGAAAGGTAAGGAAAAAGGGAAGACACGGATAAAAATATAAAGAAAAATAAAGAATGGGAAAGGGAGCAGAAGGAATGAGGAGGACAGAGGAGGAAGGAAGAGTGGGGATGGAAACGGAAGAGAGGAGGAGAGGGGGAAACAGGAGACCGGAGAGGGGGGAGAGAAAGGAGAGATCTGGGAAAAGGGGAGAGGGAGGGGAGAGGGAAAGTGTGTCCCTGAGACCCTCACAACAAAGATCTTTTCAAATGGGATACTTAAAGTTCTCACACACACACACACACACACACACACACACACACACACACACACACACATTGTTGCATAATGAATTTGGACAGAGAGAGAGACAGAGAGAGAGACAGAGACATAGACAGAGAGAGAGAGAGAGAGAGAGAGAGAGAGAGAGAGAGAGAGAGAGAGAGAGAGAGAGAGAGAGAGAGAGAGAGAGAGAGAGAGAGAGAGAGAGAGAGAGGATAAGAGCACAGCATGTAACATTGAACCCAACCAGTGCATACATTACTCTAATTTCCGTGACGCACTACACGAGCTGGCACGACGGATTCAATAACCAGGGGGAGGGCAAATGAGATGCTGACGCAGACAAGCTAAAAAATAAATAAATAGATAAATAAATAAATAACACGACAAAATAAAAATGCAGTGATCACGAATCCCCGCCGAAAGCAAAATAAATAAATAAATAAATAAAAATCATACCGCTGACGAGAACAATTGAAACAAACAAAAAAAACATCGCCTGTGAAAAAAATTAAATAAAAAAATAAAAGGGCAAAACTAATAATAAAACAGTGCGGTGCATAAAGATGGAACCTCCACTGCGTTGCGCTTTTGTTTTCTCCTATAAAATGCGCACGGGAGGCCTGAGTAGGATGGACGAGTGGATGGAGGATACATGCAGAATGAGAATGGACGGCGAAAGAGGGAACAGCGAAGGACAAGATGGAGTTTGGATTATCGATGAGCGGAAAACAAAGAATGGAAAATGAGAGTGGAAGATGAAATGTTGTCTGTGCAGGGAGAGAAGAAAGAAGTGGATAAGTAAGAAAGTAAGAACGAAGAAAAAGAAGATAAGATGGCAGAAATTGACGTTGGTAGAGGAGGACAAAGAAAACGAAAAAGACGAAGACGTGGACAAGGCCTAGAAAGACACGAAAGGACACGCATGGTCACTAATAACAAACAGACGGAAATAGAAGGCAATAAAAGAAATAATGCTAGTCGTAAGAAGAGAAATAATTGTCAAGATCACTGATAACAAACCGGGCGGAAATAAAAGGCAAGGCTGAGCTAATGCCGGTCTTAAAATCAGAGACAACTGCATCGAAAATAGACAAAGACAAGAAACGCGCCGCACGGGGGAGTGAGTGTGCCCAGCCTTCCATTAAAGACAATAAAAGAAATCGGTGACGTATGGCGGGACGACATGAAAGAAAAAGGAACACACAACAGAAGCGCAAAACACACGAGCATGAAAAAAAGAGAAATTACGTAGAACTCCATAAAAGGAAAGGAATAACTGGATGAATAATAAAAAAATAAAGAAATCAGTGGCGTATGTTGGTACGACATGGACGAAAGAGAAAAAAAAAACAACAACACAAAAGACAGGAAAAAAAAAAACACGTATAAATAAAGAATAACCTAGAACTCCATGAAATGACAGGAGTATGAGGATGAATAATAATGGCACATGGCGGAGGGACATGGAAGAAATGAAAGCGCGAGACAAAAAACAAAAACATATAAAAGTAAAGAATTACGTTGAACTCCATAAAAGGACAGGAATAAGAGGATAAAAGAATCAAGCAGCATGTCGAACAAAAAAAATGAGAAAAGAAGATAATAGAAATGAAAAAAAAGACGCACTGCATAAAACTCCAGAAAAAATACAAGAAAATTTACAAAACTATCAAAAAATAGTGAAGAATGTAGAGTTGAGTAGAATAGGGCAGCAATACTCCCAGCAGTAAGTAGATATCACTGGTAATTACACGGCAAACCCTTTTCAGTACTAGAGACATTTACAAAATCAACAGTTATTAGTTAGAAAAAGAAGAAATGGAGATACAATAGCAGTGCGTGAGTAAATAGCAACAATTTTTCACGTCTTCAGTACAACAATTAGTAGCATCAGTACTAGACACAGTGACCAAAAAAATTCACCAGTTATTAGCTAGAAAAAAAAATTATGCATTTCAAAGCCTTCATTACCACGAATATTAACTTAATAAAAACTAAAAATAACACTTAGTAACAGAAAAAAGCCAACTCGTACCATCTGGAATCACAGAACAGCCACTGCACCGGAAGACTTAGAATAACTTGCCTTTGTTTACCAACTAGCACAATAATTAATGACTTCCACGAGGTGCCTGTCTCGATTCTTCTTACGCGAGACATTAATAACTAGGCAGAGGATCATTACCGGTGAGAGAGAGAGAGAGAGAGAGAGAGAGAGAGAGAGAGAGAGAGAGAGAGTAAACAAGGTCACAGCGCTTCGGTCACGCAACCAATTCTGAAAATATCTTTCAAGTGTATTTCTTTCCTCTCTCTTCCTGTTGCAGCCACACGTGTGTATGAGAGAGAGAGAGAGAGAGAGAGAGAGAGAGAGAGAGAGAGAGAGAGAGAGAGAGAGAGAGAGAGAGAGAGAGAGAGAGAGAGAGAGAGAAACAAAATTTTCGAAAATGAACAAGCACTAGTTTTCAGAGGCAACAGAGGAACAAGAAC
This sequence comes from Scylla paramamosain, assembly GCF_035594125.1. Taxonomy (NCBI): domain Eukaryota; kingdom Metazoa; phylum Arthropoda; class Malacostraca; order Decapoda; family Portunidae; genus Scylla; species Scylla paramamosain. Next base: position 28,119,244 of record NC_087158.1, on the reverse strand, counting down.
AGAAACAAGAAGAACAAGAACAGCAGAAAGAAAAGAAAAATATAAAGAAAAAAAGAAGATAAAAACATCAAAATAAACAATGACCACAACAACAACAAAACTCAAAAAAAAAAAAATCACAAAATAATAGGAACACACAACAAATGAAGCCCTGAGAGTTTGAATTACACAAGAACCACAACAACACGAGGAGGAGGAGGATGAGGAAGGAGCTATGAGGTGGAATCCTAACTAACTGGGGCACCTCACAACGCTCACCTGTAGTAATATATCACCAGGTGGGCGAGCAATTCCTTCCCTACAATAATTGCTTCCACCCTCTCTCCCTCTCCCTCTCTCGAGTTCGTATGACGTAAATCCCGAGACAACAATACAACTTTAACCTTCCTTCCTTCCTTCTCCTGACCTCTCTAACTATTGACTGCTCGCTTCACACTTCAAGGGCAAAAAACGCTTAGAAATACCTTACAAATATATATCACATTCCTGAAAATGAACCTAAAATATCCCTGAAATATATATGAAAGACAAATATTTTAAAGGTGAACAGAATATCGACGAATATCTGAAACCCACCGCCTTAAAAGCACCCACGATACCCCAAAAAAAGTAACGTAGCAATACCTAACAACGTAAAAGTCCCTAAAATATCGAACAATACCTGACAAAAACACTATTAATACCTACAAGTACCAAAAATACTGAAAAAAAAAATATGTAAACTTTCAATGGTAAACTAAGTCCGATTGAGTCTCATCTTTCACAATCCTCTCGGTCCCTAGATGTCGTTACAGCGGAGACATTTCCACGGACGCGGCGATCATCTACCCGTCAGTGGTCGTGGAGATGCCCAAACTCAGCCGTGTAAATGGCTTCTTAATCTTCCCTCATCCCTCTTAATTGCCGGATTATACAAGGGTAGAGAGAGTGGCTGGCTGTCTGACTGTCTGGCTGACCGTACCCCACTCTCTCTCTCTCTCTCTCTCTCTCTCTCTCTCTCTCTCTCTCTCTCTCTCTCTCTCTCTCTCTCTCTCTCTCTCTCTCTCTCTCTCTCTCTCTCTCTCTCTCTCTCTCTCATTGAGGTCAAGTGATGTAACAAGCTCTTTCATTACCTCCTAAAAAAAAACTTCCTCATAACAATGTCAAGTGGCTGCGGGGTAAACAAAGGCGAGAGACGGACAGGTGCGCCGGCTCGTCCTACACTGGTAATATCAAGCCACACGAGCCACAACTAACAAGCCGAGTAAGGAAAAAAATACCCTCCTACATACCCTTGCCGCTCAAACCTGTCTACTTTTCATCGTTAAGTACATAATGGAGAGATATAATTTTCCTAGCGGTTATATGTTATGGGAAGTAAATATCTCAGCTCCACTTAACAAACAGGTGCATGACAAGACACAAACAGAGAAATCTCGTTAATGGGAATCCTTGGGGCATGGGCGCCTGTCTTGTCCTGGCCATCTATTTCAGAATTTCCTCCTGGGACCCACAGTGGCTTTGAATCAGTGGTTATTTTGATACGAGCAACTTTCGTTTCCAAGTTTGTTCGTTAAGCAACAGTTTGCTTACCATCAATACAATTAAGGCTATTCCTGCCCCTCATACCCGTCCCTCCCTTACCTCGTCATAAGGAAGGTTTAAAGTATACAGTGTACATAGTGTAGTCTGTACACTTTGAATATTTATAGCAGTAAAGAATGATGGTTTATGTGGATAACGTTGTTTCGTAATACACCTCCACAGAGAAGGATGATACACATTTTTATAACAATGAAAAGTGTTGTTCATTTCATCATTCATTACTGTTGGACGTACAGCTTTTTCCAATTACATAAAGAGTGCTATATTTCACCACTCATTAAAACAGGTCTTCATCACAACATTTACGATAACAGATGCTCTTTATTATTGCCCCATTTACCATAACAGATGCTCTTTATTATTGCCCCCACATTCCCGTCACCAGCATGAGTCCTCCGCGCGGATCGTCAGTCCCTCAACACTCCGTCGACGCCACTTGAAGGAAAACACCTTAGCAGCAAACTCCTTAGGGCAAGACTTCTTTTAAAACGCTTTCCCTAAAACAATTCTTCCATGAGTATTTTCCTTAACAATGCTTCTCAGCTTCTCAGAGTACTTTCTTAAGTGTCTCAGCCTTCTCTTTAAATAATGCAACATAATAAAGTAACGACTCTAAGCATT
>NC_087158.1:28102039-28107039 GCF_035594125.1 Scylla paramamosain | reverse complement strand
CACAAAATAAAAGACTAATTAAACTAACACAATCTACAATAACACTAAGAAAAAAACGATAGAGGAATAAAAAAAAAATCGACAATACCACACAAGGATAACAAAGCGAGTGAAACAAAGTAGCATCCATTACCAAGAGGAAAAATAAGAATATGCACAAAATAAACCAACACACATATAATCTGCAATAACACTAAGAGGAACATGTCAAATCCGCAACAACAAAGCGAGGGAAACAGAGCAGGGTTCATTCGCCACAATAACCGCGCCACAATACTCTATCCTGGTGCAAGTTTCACGCATCACGCTTAACTAGTGTGCGAGTGTTAATGCTGAAAACGAATCCATCACGCTCATTGCTGCCGCTTAATTATTACTAACGATCCTGGTTATTTCTTTTTTTCCTCTTTCTCTCTCTCTCTCTCTCTCTCTCTCTCTCTTTTTTGGGGGGAGGTGGTGGGGGTGGGAGGATGGAGTGTGGACATGGAAGATTGATAGAACGGCCAGCATGTCATGTGATGGAATGTGAGATGGATGAAATGATAGTAAATTTTTTGAGCGTTGAAAGAATAGGAAGATGGGAAGAGAAGTAGTGGCATCAGCTATATTTCTTTCTCTCTCTCTCTCTCTCTCTCTCTCTCTCTCTCTCTCTCTCTCTCTCTCTCTCTCTCTCTCTCTCTCTCTCTCTCTCTAATTGACACGACTAAAAGAAATGTAAAAATTGATAAAAAAAATAAATAAATAATCATATGAAACTATAAGGCGACAAGACTATAAAAAAAAAATCACGTAACTTAGAAAATGACATGACTCGAAATAGCGTGACACGAGTAGAAAAAAAAAAAACATCAACTTGACCTAAATTAACCTTACCTAACTTACCTCACATTAATCACGTCCAAATAACAAAATCCGCTTTGACACGACACAAACAGAAACGAACCAAAACAAGGCTTGATAAAAGACTATTGTGCCTTGAACTAACACGACTTGAAAACATGATGGCTTGGCGGGAGAGAAGTGAGGGAAGTGAGTAAGCACGACGCAGCGGAGGTGATTCTGAAAAAACGTTGGCAAGCTCAAACAACCAGACAGACAGATAGGCAGACAGAGACTAGGACAGGGACAGACAGACAGACAGAAAGACAGAAAGACAGACAGACAGACAGACAGACAGATAGACAGATAGACAGACAGCACTCTCAGACTTACAGTGGCGGCAAGGGAGTGATTGAGGCAGATCATGAATCGTGACAGACATCCACAAGCAGTGTTTTGTCCTCTCTCTCTCTCTCTCTCTCTCTCTCTCTCTCTCTCTCTCTCTCTCTCTCTCTCTCTCTCTCTCTCTCTCTCTCTCTCTCTCTCTCTCTCTCTCTCTCTCTCTCTCTCTCTCTCTCTCTCTCTCTCTCTCAGACAAACAGACACACAAACACACACACAGAGAGAGAGAGAGAGAGAGAGAGAGAGAGAGAGAGAGAGAGAGAGAGAGAGAGAGAGAGAGAGAGGTAGGTAGGTACGTGTTTAACTCAATCACTTTCCGAAAAGAAAAATCACTGATGTACCAGAGAGAGAGAGAGAGAGAGAGAGAGAGAGAGAGAGAGAGAGAGAGAGAGAGAGAGAGAGAGAGAGAGAGAGAGAGAGAGAGAGAGAGAGAGAGAGAGAGAGAGAGAGAGAGAGAGAGAGAGAGAGGACAATTCATCGCCATCCTAAACACACACAAGGCATCCCAGTCAGAGGCTTTCAAGGGACGTGTGTTGGGTGTCTATTGTTAGGTTAATAAATATAATGCTTAGACACAGCGCACCTCCCGTGAGTGGCGAGATTATCACGTCACGCACGCAGGTCACGCACGCACACACGCTCACGCACCCACGCACGATCATGCCAACGATTATAGTAGTAGTAGTAGTAGTAGTAGTAGTAGTAGTAGTAGTAGTAGTGGAAATCCAATGACGAGTTACGTACAAAAAGTTACACGATCTACATTTAGTGTTCAGAAATGGTGTAGTGAATGTATAAAGCGACTTAGAAATTAATACTGAGTTGCATGTCGAAGAGAAACCCAATGCCAGTGCGAGATTAGTAGGCAGCTGACAAAAGGTTATCCAAGCTATCCTTAATTAAAGCCAGTGAAACAACTTTGAGAAATTAACAGATACTCATATTACCAGCAGGAAGTGAACTGTGACCTACATGACTGAAGTGAAGGCAACTAAACTTCACTTCTACCTGATACACTGCAGGGAACGGGAAATCATCAGTCGATCGTTATTTCTTTAACCTTGTACCAATGAAGAGGAGTAAATGTTGATAATTTTGTGATCTGAGCAGTTAGTACATTTCAGGTAACTGTTAACTGCATTTTGGTATTTCGTATCGACTATGTTGGAAAATAAACGTTAAAACACTTAAGGAAAAGACAGACAAGATCTCCTTTCCTAAGCATCTCTAGAAATACTTTGACGAAAAATCACATGTACACCAAGTGACAGGAATTTAAATACCCTCCCATCAATCAATACACACACACACACACACACACAGAAACACACACACAGTACGTCATGATCCAATCCGCTTTCTGCCCCCCTCCCCTCTCCTCCTCCCCACACACGAAACACACCGCTACACCCCTAACGAGACATTGCCAAGTATTCATCATTCATTTTGAGGTAAGCCGACATCCCGAACATTGCCGGCGCAGTGTTGAGCGAGGCAATCAAGACAAATGAGGACTGCATGCAAACCGGGGGTGGAGATGAGACCAACGTGGACAGAAGGGGCTGCGGGATACTTTGCCAGGCTCCACGTTGTTCAACTTCTGAAATTTTAAAGATGTGGTGCATTTTTATATAAGATAATGAGAGCAGGAAGGGAGCAAGAACAGACAAACAAATCACGCCAGTGCCTTTGTTGACTTAGCTATGTATAGGGCTTACCTTCAGTACTTTCCCTTGACAATCGTGCCGCTCACTACACAATTAACACTAGACCCATACACCGCAGGAAACACGTAACGGTAAACACATGAACGAGAACGACTACTTCGGTAACTCATCAAAACCTCTACGGTGCCATGATGCCGCATTTCAATACATCTAAGCTACAAACACGAACACTAAGCAGCATGCAGAGATATTAACACAAAAAAAACGTAATAATAAGTGTAATCAAAAGCTGTACAAGAATCAGGAAGCCAGTACAAGTAATCACTGGTATCTTCCTTATCTCACACTTCGGTTCTCTATTCCTTATACCTTCCTCTCCTGGGTCTCGGGGTACAGGTCTCGCTAAATTCGATTCTCGCCTAACCAAAGGATGAATATGCATCGGCCCTTCCCTGCTGGCTACCTGACCACCACTGCGCGCCTTGGGGGATGCAGGGAAGTGTTTACATTCATATTTCTTGGGGAAGTAGATTATGTATGGTCACGCCTCTCTATGTCATTGTTGCTTCATATCTCTCTCTCTCTCTCTCTCTCTCTCTCTCTCTCTCTCTCTCTCTCTCTCTCTCTCTCTCTCTCTCTCTCTCTCTCTCTCTCTCTCTCTCTCTCTCTCTCTCTCTCTCTCTCTCTCTCTCCTTTGTTATCCTTATTATCCTCCTCTTGTTATTTTTTTCTTTACTCCAACACCTGTTCCTCAATTTTCCTTTCTTTCTCATTTACTTCTTTATTATTCCCTCCCTTTCCTCCTCCTTCTTTTCCTCCTCCTCCTCCTCCTCCTCCTCCTCCTCATCCTCATCCTCCTCCTTTTTCTCTCTTCTTGCCTTACTTGTCCTCTTCCCATATAAATTTTCCCCATCCTCCTCTTCCTCTTCCTCCTCCTTCCTTATTCCTCGCGTTAACTTACATCTCTTGCCATACAAGTTTTCCCTCTCTTGCTGCTCCTCCACCACCACCTCCTCCTCCTCCTCCTCCTCCTCCTAGTCCTCCTCCACTCACCCTCCTCTTCCTCCTCCTCCTCCTCCTACAGTTCTCCTAGTCCGCAACATTCTTCCCACAATTAAGAAAAACACACACTCCCACAAGTATGCTGTGACGCACCAGTAACCACAAATTATGCCTCGCTCTCCCGTAACGAGGCACTTCTTGGGGTAAAAAAGCGGCATAGGATGGACTTGGGAACCTCATTTTTTTCACTAACCTCGTGTTTTCCCTCGGGGCGTTGGCCGCTACACTTTCCTTGAGTGTGGTGGTAGTGTCAGTAAGTATATGTTTGGATTCTTCCTTCATTCTTTTGTTCCTTTTTGTTCTCAAGCGTTTGTTTTTCGCTTTCTACCGTTTTTTTTTTTTAAGGGAGTGACACACGCACGCATGAATCCTCGTCTGACGTTCCCTAAAAAAAAAAAAAAAAATACCAGAGGAAAAATGGTTTATCTTAATTTATACCCCTCTGAAAGTCCAATTCCATCACTGTTCCTCCACCTGATGACAATTTACGTTTAACGCCACCTTCGTCTCCCGCTCTCTTTCTATTCATCACACGTGTCCCTCGCCTCCCCTCTATATTTCTCTTTCATTTCACCGTACCCTAACTTTTATCACCCTTCCTTTCTTCCATCCCCTCATTTCTGTCAAGCACCTCATCGCCCCTCCACGGATCTCACCTAAAGTGTTTGTGCAGCATTCGTCACGCCGCCAGCAACGTGGTGTACTCCTTCCCACTGCCAGAGTAACTAACCCTGGAGCCTCCACGACCTCAGCTTCCTTAACCGTAACTTCACCAAACCTAACTTAACCTAAGCTAACCTAACCTAACCTAATTCTGAAGAGTCCATGTCCTTAACTACCTTTATCTTTTAACTTCACCTAACTTCACCTAACCTAACTACAAGTCACCCCTAACTATACCTAACCTAACCAATATTTGGCAACAGAAAGACACTACCCTAACCTAACCCTGCTAAGTAACACACCTAATCTATCCTAACTTTGCCAACGGAAAGACACACGCAATTTAACCTATCTCTGTCAAGTGAGAGACACACCTAACCTATTCTA
>NC_087158.1:28089539-28097039 GCF_035594125.1 Scylla paramamosain | reverse complement strand
TAACAAGTTCAAAGTTCAATTTGGTAAAACTTGACATGCAAATCAGGGTTAGGCCAAAACCAGAAACAAAGAAATTTCAGATCGGATCGAAGTTTTTACAGGCTTAATGAGGCTTCACATTCCCTGCCGAGCTGATTGGTTCACAGACATTAGGCCTCGCTCATTGCGCCGTTCCAGTGGCAGAGTCCGCAGCGGCACCAGCGAGGTATGACGATCAACAATAGTATCCATTACAGGTAAAGCAGCGGTAATCATTCCCCCAGTAATAGCATTCCACACGTCCAAACACACACACACACACACACACACACACACACACACACACACACACACACACACACACACACACACACACACACAGCAAGGTCATTTATGTGTTTACAATTCATTTCGTTACTTGCTTCTCATTGCGTTCAGTGACAATCTAAGGACGTGTTTTATATTTATGTGTTTTGCCTTCGCATCAGAAAAGTATACATAATACAAAGAGTATCCGTCTATATGCTTGGCTGTCTGTCTTAATTTTTTTTAATTAAACTAGGAAGACGATCACGATTCAGGGCACAATAGTCAGGAACACCTACGCAAAAGTGGTTAAATTTCAACAATTCATACTCCTTGAAAAGATTCTAACAAAAGACCACACTTCAAACAGCATCGGTCATCGGGCGTTACACTGTCGGACTGTGCACTTCTTTCTCGGCCGACACGTTATCTATTCGCACCTCACTCTCTATTATTTATCTCCAAAGCCCTTCATGTACCACTCCCACACACAGATTGCTACTACACGCACACACACACACAAAAAAAAAAAATACTGATGATAACTGTCCTTCCATTCTGGCCTGGTAACAAAGCTTGGTAATATCAGCTTGGTAAAAAAATTATATGGCATTTTTCAACCTCCCGCTCTTTTAATGTATGTCTGGATATGCCAGTCTTGTTCTGATCTGGTAACAAAACTCAGAGATCTTTAGAAGCAAGTAATATCAAAACATGTTCAGGTGAAGATTTTTTTTTTTTCAGCCTCCCCTCTTTTGGTATGTCTGGGTGCGACTTTGGGGTTTTAGAGACTTAAGAACTCAATAATATGAAAAGATGCTGAGAGAGGCTAATGGTGAGATACTTTAAACTTCCCCTTTGTTTGTTATATGTCCGGTGGCGCCTTAGAGGGACTTTAGAGCCTTAGAGAGACTTAGGAACTCAATAATATCAAAAGATGCCGATGGAGGCGAATGGCGAGATTTTTTTTTTTTTCAGTGTCTCTCCCTTCTTCGGCATATATCTGGATGCGCGTGTGTTGTTGCCGCCATAATAAAATTCACACGCCTAACGATATCAGCGTGCGGGGCGAGAGCAGGAACGCCTTCCCGCGATAACTGAATTCCAGCTGACGCTACTCCACTCCGCCGACTTGATAATTCACGCATTTCTACACAAAACACCGCGTTAATACTTTTAGCCCGATGCAAAATACTTTCAATATAACATGATTACCCGTGGACTCTCTCTCTCTCTCTCTCTCTCTCTCTCTCTCTCTCTCTCTCTCTCTCTCTCTCTGGGGAGGAGGCGACCATCTGAGGTTCGCTAAGTAAGAGAAATGAGGCCGTATAACAATTAACGAGGGCGGGAAGGCAGCTCAGTGACGCAAGAGCTGACCGTGGCCTGGAGTCCTTAGGGGAGGGTGGCGGGGGGAGGGATGTGTGGGAGGAGAAGAAGGAAGAGACGGAGGAAGCCTATGTTCCTCCTCCTCCTCCTCCTCCTCCTCCTCCTCCTCTGCCTCCTTTTTCTCTAAAATGGTTTCATCGTCCTTGTTCATTCTTGTTCCTCTTTCATTCCCTCCTCCATACACTTCGTTATCAGAAGCACCGACAAATATTAAATGGCTTAAATCACGGAAATTGACTTTGATCACCACCACCACCACCACCACCACCACCACCACCACCATTAATAACTACCCCCGTCACCATCACTGCGTAAGTTCGCTTATCAAGCTAAACTCTGAGACGAGAAAATTGCCATAATCTATTTTGACTTTTAATGAGTTGAGTGTACCACAAAGCGCTCGTTACCTCCAGCCTTTGTGGGGGAGTAATTGTTCATTATGAGTTACAGCGACCGACCGACAGTCAGCTCCGCGTAATGAGGGCGCCTGAGGGAGGAGATGACAATGGGGGCGAAGTGAGGCGAGGCGAGATGAGGTGAGGTGAAGCGAGGAGGGCAAGGTGAGGCAAGCAGGGTGAGGCGTGGCGAGGCGAGGCGAGGAGGGTGATGTCAGGCAGGGCTCGGCTGGGAAAGAGGCCACGTGCAGGAGAGGAGAGAGGCGCAGGGAACGCGATGGCGCTGATCACGAAAACAGTGAAGATAAAGGAACTTGAATTGGTGATGTAATTAAATGGAAAACTGTCTTATACATAACCAAGAGTGATATGAATTCATGATTGAATGCCAAAAGGAAACACCAGAATGCGAACTTGCGAACCCTCTCTCTCTCTCTCTCTCTCTCTCTCTCTCTCTCTCTCTCTCTCTCTCTCTCTCTCTCTCTCTCTCTCTCTCTCTCTCTCTCTCTCTCCAGTTGCCACCATTTCAAACATAAGAGCATCCCACGTCCTCCCTGTGAGATAAGCTTGTCTCTTCTAAGGAATTACACGTTTACTTTCCCTCCCTGCCATTCACAGTGGTGACATTCCCGTGCTCTGCCGGCGAGACCACGGAAAGTACGGAAATAATTCCCTTCGCACGAAAACCAAAAACGAAGAAGAAGACACATGACTGCGGCTGGAAAAGAATATGCATATAAACACTCCATTATCACTACATAAGCAAAATAAAAACGTATATGTTTGTTGTTCTGAAATTGAATTGTAATCTCTAATTATAAGTTAATGCGTACTATGTTTCATCAGAACATAGTACGTATAAGTGATTTATGTTTAGACCATTCACGAAACAAAATACTTAATCCACTAAGCCATTCTTCTATAAAACCAACGCCTGCTCGCAGCCAGCAAGACGTATCTGAAGGACTTGCCCCGCCTAACATGTGGATCACAATGGATTACACTCGCAGTCCCGCCTTTCGCCTCGGATGTCCACGTCTTGCAAGCCACACCGATATCTCTTCATCTCTACAAGTGGGGAGGCGAAAACCGAGATACTACTGGAAGCAAGGGAAGAGAGTCAAGGGGCGCTGTTCCTGAGTCGTGTTAAAATGTCGACGAACCAAGCAAAGTCAACCTATACAGAATTTCATACATCACATTACTTTTCATGAGTAATCAGGAGCATGAACCTTGGTCAGTTTCATGTATTATTAAAGGCCACAAAAAGAGTAAGTCAGGTCCTCACGGCTATTTTCTCATTTATGGTATGGAAGTCTTGTGAAATTATCAAAATAATCACGAAAACATCCTTGAAACTCCCTATAACTACCGCATGACTGTGGTAAAAGTGCCCAAGACAACACGATGAAACGTTTAACAATGATAACCTGTTGTATGAAAATGTACTTATAGGTCGCCATTCTCCTACTCCTGTTAGGTTTTCGAATATTCTCAAATATTTTCGATGAGAATGCATAACGTTTATAGAGAGAAGTAGAGGGGGGTGGTGGTGGTGGTGGTGGTGGTGGTCTTGTCTGATTAAACTTATAAATAAATAGCAAACAGTAAACAGTGTGATGACAGGTTAAGTTTATCGGTCGATAATGATCACCAAAGGAACAACAACTTCCTGGTCAGGCAGTTCATTCGTGCCCTGAAGTTCGTCACAGCAGCACCGACGCCCCAAGCTCCACAGGAGGTGCCCCCACAGTAAGGACCAAAACATGAAGGAAAAATCTGGGCGTCTCCTGCTGTGGGCCCTGGCGGTGCTGAGAGTAGCAGGTGGCTTGCCCTACACGTGGACAGCTTCAGGATACTGCGAGGGGCGTCTCAAACTCAGACGAAGGAGGGTCCTGCTTGTCTGGAGCGGCGTGGTTGTGCTGTACCTACTGGTGACTTGCATTTACGAAACAAAAAATTTCATGTTCGAGATTGTACTGTGTCAAGACGTTAGTTCGGCCTTAATCATCATCAATAACGTATTAGTTAACTTTAGTCCCATTATTTTAATCTTCTGTGCACTCTGCAAGGCCGACAAGATGGCCAGTATGGTACACCTGACTAGTCTGGTGCAGGCACAGACGACGGGCGGCCAATGCACGGGTGAGAGGCACATCAACATTGCCATCATTCTCCTGGCGACAATAGTGTGCACCGCTGGGGCACCGATATCCATGCTTATAAGCATTGGTGAGCAATATCATTCTGAGCTTATCATGCATCAGGAAATTATTTTTGCCCTGATTCTCATATTAGTTCTAGGAATCATCACAGCGCTCATGCTCGAGATTACCGATTTGACTGAGCGCCTAACGACCTGTCTGGCAGGGTCTGAGGTCTCGAGACGCACTGCCGACCAAATTCTTCTCATCGACAAAACCTTCATCAACATCGACTACATTGTGTCGCCCGAGAGGTCACTGCGGTTGCTAAACGAAGCAGCGAGAGAAGCTGAAGATTATCTGCGGATGCCTTTGTTACTGATCGGAGGAGAAGGTTTCCTGAACATACTCGTCATCTGCTACATGATGACACAGAGCACCACACCGGTCCATCCCACGTACCTGTTGCTCCTGGCGTCATTCGTGGGGCGCTCCTGGTGCGCCATGCACGTCATCGACATTTACAAGAGTAAGGTAAGGTGTGTGTTTGTGTGTGTGTGTGTGTGTGTGTGTGTGTGTGTGTGTGTGTGTGTGTGTGTGTGTGTGTGTGTGTGTGTGTGTGTGTGCGTGCACGCGCGCGCTCGCGCATTAGAAGACGATGGATAAACATAATTAGATACATATATATAAATATTAATGGATAAATACACACAGGTAAGCTGAATGACTGACTGACCGAGTTTGGTTAGTGACTATAATTATTGAATTCACTGAGCACGTTACTGACTGTTACGTTGACTGATTCAAATACATAGATGTTATTAACAGAAAAATTAATAAAGGGATAGTTCCTTGGAAAACAAATTACATATGAGATCACTGCTGTGTAGCAAATTGAAAAGTATAATGAATTGAAGATATGAAATATTGAGTCAATCCTGTGCAAGCATAACGGAATTAGGGGTATTGTAACAAGAGAAGAGAGAGAGAGAGAGAGAGAGAGAGAGAGAGAGAGAGAGAGAGAGAGAGAGAGAGAGAGAGAGAGAGAGAGAGAGAGAGAGAGAGTGTGTGTGTGTGTGTACACACAAGGACAAACATCCACAAATTCCCTTAATAACTCATTACTTTAATGATGATAGAGATGACATCTAAAGTGGCGATCGCGGCACTGCGAGGCAACGGTAGTGTTTGGAGAAGTAATATGAATAATGGTTATGGAATTATGCATGACCTCGAGTTGCCTATTTCACTAAATCCATAATTTGCGGTCTATGACGACCTTAGTAACGTGGGTCACTCCGATTAAGCAACACAAGACAGCAACACCGTTCTGTATAAGCTCGTTCAAAAGAGTACAGTAACACCAAGGTGAAGAACAGGACATGAAGGCAAGGTATGGGCAGTTCCTGCTGTGGGCCCTGATGGCCCTGAGGGCGGTAGGTGGCCTGCCCTACACATGGACAGCCTCAGGGCACCACAAGGGACTCCTGCACCTCAGACGAAGGCGGGGCCTGCTTGTCTGGAGCGGCTTGGTCGTCCTGTACTTGTTTACGACCTGCATGTATGTGGCGAAAGAATCCACAATGGTGAAAGAAATGCAGGAGCAGAGTGTTAACGTTGTTCTCTTTGCACTGAATTATTTAGTGTCACTTTTCAGTCCTTTCGTTTTTATTTTGTTCGCTGTCTGGAACGCAGACAAAATGGCTAACATAGTAAAGCTGCTCCATCTGGTGCAAGTACAAACAACAAGCAAGACTTGTCCTGGTAATAGACATACAAGTTTGTCCATCTTCCTACTCCTTACAGTTGTGTGTTCTGTGTGTGTACCGATTTTAGCGTTCATGTGTTATGCGCACACCGTGAATTCACAACTTCACAAGGTAATATTTGTCTACGAGCAAATCATTCTAAACATGACATCCATGCTACATACAGTAATTATTACAACGCTTCTGCTGGAGATGACAGACCTGACCCAGTGTGTGACAGCCAAAATGGCATCACAACACACCACCCACCCATGGGCGCTCACTACCATCACTTCCTTCAGTCAGATACACAAAAGCGGCCCAATGAAAATCAACACTAATCTCAAGTGGGGCGAGGCACTACTGAAGGTGCTGAACGACGCAGCCAAAGAGGCAGAACGCTACCTGCAAATTCCATTATTAGTGATCGCAGCAGAGACTTTGTTGAACATCATGGTGGTGTGCTATCTCAACGCAGCATACACCGACAGAGTTCCTCCTATGTCTCTAGCCACCCTACCATCTTACGTTGGTCGACTGTGGTGTGCAGTGCACGCCATTGACATTTATATGAACAAGGTAAGGTTGTTGTCCTATAAGTCTCTTCAAAATATATATATATATATATATATATATATATATATATATATATATATATATATATATATATATATATATATATATATATATATATATATATATATATATATATATATATATATATATATATATATATATATATATATATATATATATATATATATATATATATATATATATATATATATATATATATATATATATATATATATATATATATATATATATATATATATATATATATATATATATATATATATATATATATATATATATATATATATATATATATATATATATATATATATATATATATATATATATATATATATATATATATATATATATATATATATATATATATATATATATATATATATATATATATATATATATATATATATATATATATATATATATATATATATATATATATATATATATATATATATATATATATATATATATATATATATATATATATATCAGTTGCTAAGTTTGTACACCAGGCGGCCCTGAATAGAAGGGCAGGTGTTCAAAACTCATTAGACAATACATTTTAGAACACATTCGAACAAATTCAACGCATCCCACCGCTTGTTCTTTTGACACAATTGTGCTGCAAATAACAAGCATTATAATAATAATAATATATCAATACATCAGTATAATACAAATGTATTGACAAATTAAAAATCAAGACTAAGAGGGACGTTAAAGGCCTTGTCTCTGCACCTCAGTGTGTCCTGCGCTGCCTGAAGGATAGACCTTCACCTTGGCGGCGGAATAATGCAGCGTTCACAGCCCTGCACCCAGCGTGTGGCCTCGGCTCCCATCCACGGCACAAGCAGGTGCACGGCACACCCACGTGCGGGAAAGGAAAGACGTAGTCACGATGTCACTCTTGGCTTCAGAATTCCCCGCTCAGAAATTCTTATCCAT
>NC_087158.1:28069539-28084539 GCF_035594125.1 Scylla paramamosain | reverse complement strand
GCTGGAAAAGCAAAAATGAACAGTGTAGTGTAACGAAAGACATTTTATTTCGACGAGAGAGCGAGAGGAGCGAGAAACTGGAGCACATGTTCGGAGCGGAGCGAAAAAGAACGACTAAGACTAGGCCGAGATATTTTTAAAAGAGAGACGTAGCGGGTGTGGCGAAGTGCGGCGTGATGCAGATGTAATGGAGAACAAGCGAAGAGGAAACGGGTGCGGAGAGAGAACACAATTGAACACAAAGGAGGAGCAAACAGTACAGCCCTTGTGAATATGATAAGGTTGTGATTCTGAAGAGAGAGAGAGAGAGAGAGAGAGAGAGAGAGAGAGAGAGAGAGAGAGAGAGAGAGAGAGAGAGAGAGAGAGAGAGAGAGAGAGAGAGAGAGAGTCCAAGAAAGATGGATGATGACGAAATAAAGAGATGAAAGGGGCCAATTTTTGTCATATTGTCTATCTCCCTTCAACCTTACACGACACTGCACTCAACTAATCTCTCTCTCTCTCTCTCTCTCTCTCTCTCTCTCTCTCTCTCTCTCTCTCTCTCTCTCTCTCTAATACAATTGGAAGGGGTCAACGCTCCCTACTCTCACTCGTAAGTCTCGCCCACTAAGTTCTGTCTCCATTGCTCCCGCCCCTTAGAGCCTCTCACCTCCGCCATCTCGCTTTTCATATCCTCTGTCTTTTTTTATCTGTATATTCTTCTTGTCTTATTCTTTTCTACTTTCTTTTTTTCTTTAATTATTATTATTTCCATTATTATTATTATTATTATACTTTTCTCTCTTTTTCTCCTCTTTCTCCTTCTCCTTTACCTTCTATTTCTCCTCCTCTTCCCCCCGTCCTCCTCATTCTCCTTCTTCTTTTCCTTCTCCTCATCCTCCTTGTCATCTTCTTTATCTCATAGTCTTAAACTCTCCATTAGTGAGAGTTGTGACCTCCTTTCAATTCACCAAACGGTTAGCACATCTATTTCCAGGTACTAACCCATGATTGGAACGTCACAAGTATAAATCAGATCTTTTACTCGGTACGTCTAATTCCCTTAACAAGCCTTAGTAACAAACACGCACGTCAGTATCCACGGTGGAACAGAAAGACAAGACCAACGCCACATAGCACTGTCCTCCCACCACAACAACCAACGCGGGTCATAACACTTAAAGTCCTACGTGGAAAAAAAAAATGCCCTAATTTCGTTATTTTCCAACTGAATATAACAACAGAAAAAGAAAATAATAACTCATATGAAAAATAATTGTAATAGTTAAAACTTCTTCATATAAACGTAAAATGGAGAATGTAATAAATTTTGCCTCCCGCGCGCCAGATGAAACAGCGTACTGGGAACAAAGTACACAGTGGTGATAATGGGAGCGGAACAGTAATAGTAGTGACTTGCTCCACATCACCATTGTTCCCTCGGCAACACAACCCGGGCCTGTATCGGTAATGACTCTCTCTCTCTCTCTCTCTCTCTCTCTCTCTCTCTCTCTCTCTCTCTCTCTCTCTCTCTCTCTCTCTCTCTCTCTCTCTCTCTCTCCGTACGTTAATCCTGCAAAACCTTTTAATAAAACTCAAGGAATGAAAATCCTAATTGTGTTAAATAATGCATGAGGTTATGGGTGTCCGTCTGTCTGTCTGTCTACCTGCCACTATTCATCACCGAGCCACAGACCACCACCACCACCACCACCACCACCATTACCGTATTACCATCCCTGATACTTTTACATTTATCACATCAACACTACTACCTGAACCAACACATAATCATAACTACTTCTATGACTGTTACTGTTATTACTGCTTCTGTTATCACCACTACTACTAATTCTACTGCTACTAGTGCATTATACCCTCACCATCACCACCCATCACCACTACTGTCACTAATATGTCATTACACCTTTACAACCACCACCACTACCACCACCACCACCACCACCACCACTACTAATCCACTCATCCCCAACTTCCCCATTAGACATTTAATGAAGCACGGTGACTCATGCTCCCCAGCCAGCACATGCTCCTTCCAGACACTGATTACTGTACGGCTCCTGCATTAATGTAGCTAATGTCTGGCTGAGGCAGAGCTCTGACACTGCCACTTATACTACTATTACTGATACTCCTACTACTACTACTACTACTACTACTACTACTACTAATAATAATAATAATAATAATAATAATAATAATAGTAATACGAATACTGGAACTACTGTATCACCACCACTACCACCACCACCACCATCATCACCACCACCACCACCGTCATCACCACCGTACTACCACCACCACCACCACCACTACCACCATTACTATCACCATCACTACCATCACTACCACTACCAAGAGAGAGAGAGAGAGAGAGAGAAACGAACAGATTATGACACGAACAGATTAGGATTGGAAAAAACATGAGAGAAGAGGGAGCGAGGAGAACAAGGGGAAGGGGAATAGAGAATAACAGGAGGGTAGAATTGACGTGGGAAGCAACTGATTGACAGAAAATGAATGAATGAGAAGTAGATAAGGATGATAAGATAATTAGAGGAAAAGGTTTGAAAGGTTAGAAACAAAGAAACGAAAAGTAGAGAGAGAGAGAGAGAGAGAGAGAGAGAGAGAGAGAGAGAGAGAGAGAGAGAGAGAGAGAGAGAGAGAGAGAGCTGAGAAAGGAAGGAAGGAAGAGGTCAATAAAGAAGATGGAAAGTAATACGGAAAAGAAAGATACGATCACTGGAATTATTTGACAGGAGGAGGAAGAAGGAAAAGAAGAAGAAGAAAGAAAAATTGAAGACATGGAGACATAAATGCAGACCAGGAGGAGGAGGAGGAGGAGGAGGAGGAGGGATGTCAAAGGCCTTGGCAGTGGAGTCTGAAGGTGAAGTGAGCGAGACAGTTATTATTACAGACGGTGCGAGGCTGAGGGAGTGATGGCAGAGAGAGAGAGAGAGAGAGAGAGAGAGAGAGAGAGAGAGAGAGAGAGAGAGAGAGAGAGAGAGAGAGAGAGAGAGAGAGAGAGAGAGAGAGAGGGTAACTATTTTCTATACTATTTCTATTACCATTTCATTATCATTATCATTTATTATTATTATTATTATTATTATTATTATTATTATTATTATTATTATTATTATTATTATTTATCGTCCCTTACGTTCATTACATCAAATATACATTCTCTCTATTTTATTCTCTCTTATTTATTTCCCTGCTTGCTTCATTCTCCCTCTTAATTATCTCTCTCTCTCTCTCTCTCTCTCTCTCTCTCTCTCTCTCTCTCTCTCTCTCTCTCTCTCTCTCTCTCTATTATCTCACTCCCCTCATTTTCCTCATTTTCCTCATTTTCATGTTGCTCGTATAGACATCTTCCCATGATTATACATTCATACATTCATTAACCGCATTTTCCAGCCTAATTCACTCAGCCTCTCCTCTTCCTCCTCCTCCTCCTCTCCCTTCTTCTCTTCCCTCACATTTCACGCCAAGAATTTCGCATTTTTCCTGACAGTTCAAGAACGTTACACACCAAAACCCTTGAAATCAGCCGTAAACACCTTGTAAATCTCTCTCTCTCTCTCTCTCTCTCTCTCTCTCTCTCTCTCTCTCTCTCTCTCTCTCTCTCTCTCTCTCTCCCCCAAATTTTCTCCTCAGGGGCGGGGATTGTGGCGTGGCAAGGCGAACTGATTTCATTTTCAACAAAACTTTCTCCCATTCTTTGTTCGAAGCGTCGCAGAACTTCCCCGAGTCTGGATGGAGGCGGAGAGGGAGGCTGAGGATGAGGGGGAGATAAGGCAAGATATAGAAGGAGAACTGTGGGAGAATGGAAGGAGAAGAGGACCATTTGAAGGGTGAGGGAGAGGAGGAGGAGGAAGAGGATAATGATGATAAAAATGGTGAAGAAGAAAAAGGAGAAAAGAAGAAAAGAATATGTGAAAGGAACTAACGTAGAATAAAACGAGAGCAGGAGGACTATAAGGATAAAGAGAAAGAAGAGGAGGAGGAAGAGGAAGAGAAAGAGAAGGAGGAAGAGGAGGAGGAGGAGGAGGAAAATATAGAGAAAAACCCAAAGTGGGCATGAAACGAAGAGGAGAATAATCATAAGACGAATAAAGTAGAGAAGGAATTTATGTTTAGGACAGAGAGAAGGAGAGAAAGAAAACAAGAGCAAAGGAAGCAAAGGAAGAGGGAAGGAGGAGAAGAGACGTCAGCAGACAAGACTTCCAGAGGTATTTGGTCTTTGGGAATAATGAACATGAAGGTAAATCTTTGAATAAACTTACTAACTTCATCCCCTTTCCCGTCTCCCTCTCCCTCTCCCTCTCCCTCTCTCTCTCTCTCGTCTCTAATTCTTCATAAAGCCATCGCAACTCTTCCTTACGAGAAAATCTAATGACATTTACCTTTCTGCATCCTCCTTCTGCATCATTGAGATACATCTGTCCCTCCAAAGATATTTATGAGGTTATGAAAGAGAGAGAGCAAAAGATTCTCGTGTGTATGTGTGTATGTGTGTGTCGTGTACGCCTCACACCCACGTAATCAGGCTTAGCACAAGTGTCACCAAATAATCAGGTTAATCAGATTAATTTCATCAAATAAAACTGTGCATCAGCCAACATCAGGCGTATTACTGCCAACACATCCACCTACAACTCGTCTAAAGGTGATCCCAGCCACTAAACGCTGAGAAGCTTGAACACTCTTCTCTCCTTCTCCCTCTCCTCCCGCAGCCGCCCACGTCACGTACCTGCAACAAAAGGAGATTAGGAGTTACTGGTGAGAGAATCCAATAAGTTGAACACAATCTTTTCTTGTCATATTAGAGAGAGAGAGAGAGAGAGAGAGAGAGAGAGAGAGAGAGAGAGAGAGAGAGAGAGAGAGAGAGAGAGAGAGAGAGAGAGAGAGAGAGAGAGAGAGAGTTATTAAGCCTCTCAAATCAAGTCAAGCATGCGTGAACTTCACTGAATAAAAAATATCTAAAAATTATTTCAATTGGTTAGTTTTCTTCTCATGCGAATCAGTTAAAGACCGATTGATGAAGAATAGAGAAATGTACAGGAGAAAAGAGAAGAGAAGAGAAGAGGAAAAGAAAAGAAAACTAGAGGAGAAAAGTGGGAAGATCAGACAGGCCAAGAAAATCCAAAGAAAAAGAAAAGATAGAAAAAAATAAGAGAAGTTAGACCACACAAAAGAAAAACTAAAGAAAGAAGATGAAAAGAAAGAAAATAGGAAAGAAAAAAATAAAAAAAATAAAATGGACAAGAAAGAAGGATATTCGGAAAGGCAGGTGAAGAAGGAGAAGAAGGAATAGTCAAAGAAGAAGAAGAAGGAGGAGGAAAAGGAGGAGAAAAAGAATAAGGAGCAGGAGGAGGAGGAGGAGGAGGAGGAGGAGGCAGAAAGATAAGAAAAAGAAAGATTAGTGGACGACCTTCACCTCATTCGTCGTCCTGGTGACATAAATGGTACTTCTGGATCATCAGCAACGAAATGGGCTTCCTTTTTTTCACCCTTGAGCTTTGGATAAATTGCTTCAGGACTCGTGGTTCATTAAATCAGATGGAGGTTATGTATGTGTTGGTCTGCCTACCACCACCACCACCACCTGTTACCGAGACGACGAGAACCTACCACGCCAGTCATCTCTCTCTCTCTCTCTCTCCAATGACACCTTACAATACATCTCCTATCTCTCCATCCTGTGGGTAAGACTGAACTTGCATACTCCATCATCCCTTTCTCTTACTCTTGGGGGAAGGCAGTGTGTGTGTGTGTGTGTGTGTGTGTGTGTGTATGTGTGTGTGTGTGTGTGTGTGTGTGTGTGTGTGTGTGTGTGTGTGTGTGTGTGTGTGTGTGTGTGTGTGTGTGTGTGTGTGTGTGTGTGTGTGTGTGTGTGTGTGTGTGTGTGTGTGTGTGTGTGTGAATGAAACTACCAAAAGTGGAACGTCCATTACTCTGCGTCACCAACAGTCGTGAGTGAATGAATAGTATGGCAGAAGAGGAGGAGGAGGAGGAGGAGGAGGAGGAGGAGGAAAAAATTAAGAATAAAATTAATAATGTATATATATTTTTTTTTATCTTATGACAGAAAAATGGGAAAACAGGCCAAGATTCCCGCATACTGGCCTACACTCTCTCTCTCTCTCTCTCTCTCTCTCTCTCTCTCTCTCTCTCTCTCTCTCTCTCTCTCTCTCTCTCTCTCTCTCTCTCTCTCTCTCTCTCTCTCTCTCTGTTACTTTCAATCAACATCAATCAATAAAGACAACACTTCCCCCGTTACCATGACAACCCAAGTGTCCATTACAGCGTCTCTTTTTACAGCAATTACTAAAGTCAAGAGTCACGAGATGCCGCGCCTCCCTCACACTTACTACTAATTAAATCATCACCACTATATCACTTCCTCCCTCACTCACTCACTCTTACCCTTTCTTTTCCTCACAAGAGCCGGTGGATCACATAAGTCTTTCTTGAGAACACGCCATGTCTTCACCACCTCCACCTTTACCATCTTCCTCCTCCTCCTCCTCTTCTTCCACTAATTTTTCGTACCCCAAGTCATCAGGATTCTTGGCAGTGGTTTTCTTGGCAATCAAGACCCTGGACAGTTTCCTAATTCCCTTCACCAATTCTCACCCTTGCCAATAAATTTGTTCTTCTCGTTGTTATATGTATTGTGCTGATAGATGGATGGGTAGGTAGGTAGGTGCATAGATGGGCAGACAGATAGATAGACAGATAGACAGATGGGTAAATAGAACGACATAAAACCCTTCCCTCATCAACAAACTCAGTGAAGCAAAGTATTCAATCACCACTCATGCTTCCTTTTGACCAAGTGACCTGAAAGTTACTACCATGTACTTTGTTCCTGAATGAGTTTGCATAGCCATTCCACACTTCCTTCTATTTTTTCCCTGTTGCACTTCTATCCCACTGACCTCCCTGAATGGCTGTCTGTTTCCTACTTGTCTAGTCTTACCCCTGCCCAGTCTTACTTAAACCTGTCTAGTCTTACATGTGTTCAGTCTTACCTCTACCCAGTCTTTCTTTTACCTCTGCTTAGTATATCATCTGTCCAGGATATGTGCCAAATCTTACCTCTGTCTAGTCTAGATTACATGAACTTCTCAAAAGCTCCCGGAAAGGTGCATGAACTTAGAAAACGTTGAGAGCCACTGGTGTAGAGTACTCGTAACGCTCCTCCCGACGGCCAAAGAAGTACCCAAGTGGCTGGCTGGGAAGTAAAGGCATGCAGGACCCATTACTCGCTCCTCTCCAGCCCCACTCACCTCGCCTGCCCTGAACCCTTTCACCCTGGCAACACACACCTGGCTGCCCCTCTTCTCTATCTCTCCATCTCTCTCTCTCTCGGTCTTTCAGCTTCATAATGGAAATCAGGAAAGTGTTGATGGTCTAACGCGGTCTCACTAAAGCTGCTTGCATTCCTGTCCTCTTTTTTTCCTCTTTCCTGTTATTGGTATGTCTTGTTCTATCACCACCAATGCTATTGCTATTGTTACTACTACTGTCACTGTCTCATCTCGTTTCCTCCTTGACTTTCTCTTCGCTATCATTCGTACACGCTTGCTTCGGTCACTACTACTGCTACTACTACTACTACTACTACTACTACTACTACTACTACTGCTATCACCACCACCATCTCCTTTCGTATCTTCCATATTATTCAGTAATCTATTAGTACCACACTCCAACCACCACCACCACCACCACCACCACCACCATCATCATCAATAAACCACAAACACTACTAATACCACAACACCCACTACCTCCTTGTGTCCCCTTATCACACGGAGCTTTGATGGATGGCTCGCTGTCTATTGATATCAGTAAAAGCTTCAATTCGTTACTAATGAACGCCCTGTCAATTATTCCCATCTTGAGTTATATCCTGCATCGACTACAGCTTTCTAGAGACATTGAGTGCAAGAGGGAGAGGAAGCCGAGGTGGAAGAGGAGGGGAGAAGGAAGGAGTAGAGGGTGTACGAGAGAAAAACAGGGAGAGGAAGGGGACAGAAGGAGGGAGAGTGGAGAGGAAAGGAAAGCTGAGAGAAGGTGAGGGATGGTTAAGGAGAAGAGAGGAGGGGAGTGAGTGAGGGAGAAAGGAAGGAGAGTGGGAAGAAAGGAGGGGGAGGTTTTAAAGAGATGAGGGCTGGAAAAGAGAAGGAAAAGAATGATGGGGAAAAGAGAGAGGAGTGGATGATAGCAGAAGGATGAGAGAGAGAGAGAGAGAGAGAGAGAGAGAGAGAGAGAGAGAGAGAGAGAGAGAGAGAGAGAGAGAGAGAGAGAGAGAGAGAGAGAGAGAGATTTAAAAACGGATATTACATTCCAATCACAATCGAGAAATAAAAAATAGAAAAAACACTTTTTCCCAACACCTTATCCCACTTTCCCTTTATGAAATCACTTCGCACTTTCCTTTCACACTTCTGTTACACACATCCACTTCCATTCACGTCAGCAAAAATCATTAATTACCTAATGTCATGAGTCATTTCAATTAAGACTTAAATTACCCCTCCCTCTCTCTCTTTCTCTTCCCCCTCCCTCTCTCTCTCCCAACAGAACCATGAATTCACAGATACCCATATGAACAGCCGCGCAATTTCCTTCCTTTTATCCCTATGCATTTAAGGCAGGTCGTTTACGTTGTTTAAAGGCTGGCGTGGTGTAAGTGTTCCTGTATTACCAGATAGTACCCTTCTTCCTTGCCCTCCTCACCCTCCTCGTTGTGGCAGACCCGTGCACAATGGCTTGGCTGGTGCAAAGGAGGGAAGGGAAGGGAAGGGAAGGTGGAAGGGCAGGAAGGGAGGGGAGGGAAGGAAAGGAAGGTGGGAGGGAGGGACGGAAGGAAAAGGAAGAGGGAAAATAGTGAAGGCAAGGAAGAGGAGGAAGAGAAAGGAAAGAAAAGGGAAGGGAAGGAAAAGAAGGAGAATAAAAGAGAAAGGAAGGAAAGGAATGGAAGGGAATAGTAAGGAAGGGAATAGTAGGAAAGAAAAGGGAAGAAAAGGGAAGGAAAATGGAAAAAGAAAGGGAAATAAATGAGAGCAAGAGAAGATAAAAAGAAGAGACCACTAGATTACTAACTAGGGTCTTTCTATCCTTTCTTTTCTTTTTTTTTTCTTTTGTCTTCCTCTTCCAAAGCACATCTTTCATCACCTCTTTGTTATTCACGACATGAAAATACCGCCCCTGCCTCTACCACCACCACCATCACCACCTGCTGCTCCTCCTCGGTCTTACAAAGGTTCTCCAAGGTAACTTAGTCCATGAAGGCCGAGTTAGTGACACCCTGATTAGATGGGACGAGGGATAAAGGCAAAGACGAGGCAAGGAGGCGGAGAGAGGGAGAGAGGGAGAGAGAGGAGCAGGGTTGTGTCTGAGAAGAATATCCGCTTGTTACGTAAGGAAGAGTTGAGGAAGGAGGGAAGGAGGCAAGAAGTGCTGGATAGGAGGTAAGGAGAGAGGAGTAATTGTGTAAGGGGAGGAAGGAGGGAGGAAAGAGGAGGAAAGATGAGAGAGGGTGGAGGGGAGGAAATGAGGGAGGTGCAGGAGAGAAAGTGAAGAGAAATGATGATAGTAAAGGAATGATGAAGAAAATAAGAGGAAAAGAAGGATTAACAAGATGTGGGTGAAGAAGAAGAGAGACGGGAAGGAGGAAGGAAAATGGAGGAAGGGAAAAATTAAGGATTAATAGGACGTGGATAAAGAAAAAAAGAAAGGAAAAAAGGAGGAATGGAGGGAGGGGAGACAGAATGAACGATTAACAGAACGTGAATGAAGAGGAAAGGAGGAAAAGAGAAGAAAACAAGGAGGAAAAGGAAACACTCAGGAAACTGTTGGGAAGATGCGAATGAAGAAAGAAAAGGAGAAAATGAAGGAAGAACAGAGGGAAGAAAGAAACAACGAGGAAGAGAGAATAACCTAGATATAAATAAAACAGAAGGAAAGACATGAGGGAGAAAAGAAATACGAAGGAAGAGGAAAGTACGAAAAGGAAATAGAGAAGAAAAAGAGGAAAGAGAATGAAAGGAGAGGAAGGAAAGAAGGTAGCAAGGGAGGAGGAAGACAGAAGAGGAAGGGAAGAAGAAAGCAAGAAAGGTGAGAGTGAGGAGAGGAAGGGAAGAGGTTAGCTAGGAAAGAGGAGAGAAAGAGAAGATAGGGATAAGGGAAAGGGAAGATAGCAAGAAAGGAGGAGGAAGAGAGGAGAGGAATGAAGGAAGAGAGGAAGGTGAGAGTGAGGAGAGGAAGGGAAGAGGATAGCGAGGGGTGGCTGTGCTTGAGGCAAGAATAATAACATGACGCCTGACCGCCTCACTCCATTCGTCTTTTAAAACAATTACAGCGGGATCGATACAGGAGACCCACCACTAATCCCCAATCGCCAAGGATATCTCCCCCTCCGTCTCTCTCTCTCTCTCTCTCTCTCTCTCTCTCTCTCTCTCTCTCTCTCTCTCTCTCTCTCTCTCTCTCTCTCTCTCTCTCTCTCTCTCTCTCTCTCTCTCTCTTATCAATTAACTTTCTCTAGACTGAAAAAAAATCATTAATCAAATTGTCTTTTTATGTGATGTTATGTGTGTCTACCCTACAGTGTGTGTGTGTGTGTGTGTGTGTGTGTGTGTGTGTGTGTGTGTGTGTGTGTGTGTGTGTGTGTGTGTGTGTGTGTGTGTGTTTACTAAGGATACACAATAGTGTGTGTTTTTTTTTTTATTTAATGAGCAAATATGGCGTCCAATGATTTATGTTATTTGTATTGTTATTCATCTTTACGCAAGGTCTTGGCTGATGAAGTAATGAAAAGATAAAAAAAAATAAAATAAATAAAAAACAGAAGAAAATAAGGAACGAGACTAAGAGGAAAACTATAAAAAATAAATAGATCTACAGCACGGAAGAAAAAATGAAAAGAAATAAGAAATAGCAAAGAACCAAGAAATGAAATAAGACACCAAAGATCAAGGAGACACGAGGATGAAGCCACAACACCCAGCTAATTGCCTAACCACCCCATTACAGGTCGTTCCAGGCTGATTTACGACTCCAAGGTCACCACAGCAGTCATCGCTCTTCTAACCTCACCGCGCCACCACATAACACAGCTAACACTATCCTGACCTGACCTAAGCTGACTTAAGGCCGTTCTGAACCACGCCAGTCATAAATCTGCTTAAACGACTCTGATGATATAATTGAACTGAGTAAAACGTAATATCTCTCTCTCTCTCTCTCTCTCTCTACACAGCAAGAAGTCTATGAATGAAGCTAAGGTGATGACAAAATCTAACAATAACCTTCATTTCAATACTAAGCAGGCAACATTATCTCTTGGTCTCTCTCTTTCCCTCTATCTGGTCCTTCTGTTCTGACTTCCCCACACAAAGGTCAAGACTCAACAAGGAGACCCCTCAGTGTACCTAAAGCTCCCCCTTCCCTGCGCCACAAATAATGCAAGGCCAAAGAAGGGAATGTAAAGGCTGGATCTGCCCCTTAATCTTCTGCTATGCGCCTTACTGACAGTCTCCTTACAAAAGCTGGGGAATGACGGTTTATAGTACACCAGAGGGTTTAAGACAGAGGGTGGCAGTGACAGGTAGAGTGGTAGTGAGTGTGGGAGATTAAATGATTATTGAGCATGACTGTGGTAATACTGAATTTGATTTTTCTTTTCTTTCTATTATATCATTGAGTTTTGTTTTGTTTTTTTATCTTGTATAGTTGCTTTTCATTTTGAGGTTTAAGTTTTTTTTTCAGTAATTAGGAGTTTTCGTAATTAGATAAATGTAACAAGAGTAGCAACAACAACAACAAACAACAATGGCAACAATTCTCTCTCTCTCTCTCTCTCTCTCTCTCTCTCTCTCTCTCTCTCTCTCTCTCTCTCTCTCTCTCTCTCTCTCTCTCTCTCTCTCTCTCTCTCTCTCTCTCTCTCTCTCTCCCCGGCCTCGTCAGTAGTGGTCCTTTAATATTCTCACTAGGAAGTTCTTTCAATATGTTTCGCAGATTTCCCTCTGGAAGTAAAGTTAGTGTTGGAGGGTTGTGTCTCCTCCTCCTCCTCCTCCTCCTCCTCCTCCTCCCTACTCCTCCTTCCCCCCACTCCTCCTCCTTTTTAATCCTCCTCATCCCTTCTGCCCATCTCATCATAGACATTTTAACTCCTGCTTGCATCATTTATCGTTACCTGTAGCATTCAAAAGATACATCAGGCTTGGTACACACACACACACACACACACACACACATTTGACATTCCACCCACGGACACTTTTATGAATTGGTGCCGCGCCCTGCAATAATTAATCCAATAACGTGATACAGGAAAGAGCGAAGAGGCTCCGCATTTCCTTTGATTATAATGTTATGAGGATAATGTTTTTCCGCGTGGCTCTCTCTCTCTCACTCACACACCCACCCACACCCACACACACACCCACACACACACACACACACTCATTGCACAAACCTATTACCAATATTCAACTGCCAACACCGCTTAACATTTTAGATATAACGCCCACTACACAAATATTTATTCTTTTTTACTTTTTTTTGAGCACCACATTTAAATTTCTGCTCTTTACTCGTATTTACTGTTGCCTTTTTATTTCTTTTTTCTGTAAAAGTGTTGGTGGAGAGTCGCTGGGTACAAGTACGTGCTTTTACAGAGGAAAGAGAGTGTAGCTGCGGGTGATGGTGAGGAGGAGGCAGAAGAGGAGGAAATGGTGGTGGTGGTGGTGGTGGTGGTGGTGGTGGTGGTGGTGGTGGTGATGGTGGTGGTGGTAGTTCTTGTTGTCCTCTACTGTGTTATTTTCATTATTATCGTTCTTTTTTCTTCTCCTTCTCCTCTTTCTCCTCCTCCTCCTCTGTTTTTTTTTCTTTTCTTCTTTTTCTTTCCCTTCTTTTCCTTTCCTCTTTTTCGTATTCTTCGTATTCTTCGTATTCTTCTTCCTCCTCTTATCGCAATTTTTATTACCTATCCCAACTCTTATAACACACAAATTAACCAAAACCCTGCATTTCTTATCCCTTCCCTTCTTCATCCCCCACCCTCCTTCCTCAATCTCACCATCTTTCACTACACATCACAATTTCCTCTCCCTCACTGTACTACTTTTCTTAACACACACGCTCCAGGATCTCCCCACGAAAGTGATTCCAACCCCCAAAGATATCAAGGTATGAAGCTTTCCAATCTACTTCCTCTTACCTGGCCCGTGTACTCTGGAAGCCCCAAGAGGAGGGAGTACAAGAGACGCAGCAACCCAAAGCTTCGCAGAGGAGAAAATGCAAAAGACCTGGGGGGCAATTGTAAACACGAGCATTCTGATTAGCACTCCTTACCACCACCACCACCACCTTCTCCTCCTCCTCTTCTTTTCTTCCTCCTCCTCCTCCTCCTCCTTCTCCTCCTCTTCCTCGGCTCCACCAATTCATTACTGCATGCAATTGTGAACTTAATTTGTGGAGTCATTTGTTGTTTGGTTAGGCTAAGTGTGTGAGTGCACTTAGTGGAAGAAGAAGGAGAAGAAGAAGAAGAAGAAGAAGCAGAAGCAGAAGCAGAAGAAGAAGCAGAAGAAGAAGCAGAAGAAGAAGAAGAAGAAGAAGAAGAAGAAGAAGAAGAAGAAGAAGAAGAAGAAGAAGTACAAGAACAAGAAGTACCAGAACAAGAAGAAATACAAGAGCAAGAAGAACAAGAAAAACAAGAACACAAAACAACAACAACAACAACAACAACAACAACAACAACAACAACAACAACAACAAAAAGTAAAACAACCACAAACCACAACACACCACACCACAATCACACCAAATCACAACAAAAAAAACAGCAACAGCAGCAACACAGAGTACAAACAGAACACCACAAAACGTACCCCATTACATTACAGAGGCAGCTCGCAAGGCCTCAGTCTAATGGGTGTTGTTACCGTATGCTATTACCACCACACCACTGCCATCCGCACCCCAGTACCCTCATCTTGCTGTACCCTCATTCATATCCCTCACTGTTGTCTTAATGCTTCAGTTACAAATGCAATGGACTCTTTGTTGTGGAGTCATTCAATCAGTTAATTATTTTTCTAACGTAAGAGCAGGTCCGGCTTAAGGTAACAAGAAGGCTGAGATAAAAACGCTCACTGAAGGTGCGATTTCACAAAGAGTATGAGGAAAAGAGTCTTGAAACCTCCCTGCTGAAAGAGTTCAAGTCATATATAGAGGGAAAGACCGAGAGTTCCAGTTTACAAGTACAACAGATAAAAATTCAGAACACTGCGTAACTCTTGCATTAGGGAGGTGGACAGAATAAGAGCGAGAAAACGTAGAAAGTCGGTCAGTTAATCAATCAGTCAATTAATCGCACCTTTCTCCTCTACTTTTCTTATTGCCAATGTCACATAAAGAACTTAGTCTCTCTCTCTCTCTCTCTCTCTCTCTCTCTCTCTCTCTCTCTCTCTCTCTCTCTCTCTCTCTCTCTCTCTCTCTCTCTCTCTCTCTCTCTCTCTTCACCCACCCCTTTATTATATGCAATTATCCACCTGTAACAGCCATTTCCTCCTAAGCACATCCATCAGTTTTTAGCCCCACTCGCCTCTACGCGCGGCCGTCCCGTCATCAAAGGCAGGACCCAAATTTATCAAAGCAGCGCGCCCCGATTGAATGAAAACGACGCAGCGAAAATTTTCAAAAGCCCGAAAACTTGTATATTATGTTTATCTTTAGAATCTACTTCCGTCGGCTCTTCGTCTCCCTCTTAGCTATTGAGGAGGAGGAGGAGGAGGAGGAGGAGGAGGAGGATGTGGACCAGGAAGAGGAAGAGGAGGATTCGCCGCTACAGCCACCAAGGGACCGGAACCACATTGCCCTAACTTTGCGGCGTCCCTATTTCACTTTCCTCTTTCCCTTCCTGGTTATCCGTATCAGCCCCGGCTCAGACCTTTAATTTCCCTGACGTGCCGCTTAAACTCA